>NC_090872.1:3281159-3303659 GCF_036669935.1 Montipora foliosa | reverse complement strand
TGGAAATGAGTAATGGTTTATTAAGGACGTTCGCGCCAATTGCTACTGCGCATTTTTTTACGCATGTCACGCCCACGTCATGCATCGCAGACCACGAACGTAAACAAACAACAGTGTTTTGATCCAACTTCCATCAGGACTCAGTTCTTGTCGGAAATGTCACGCAACGACGTGACAGTGCGAATATACAATCGCTTTGAGAACTTCGCAGCAATTTTACTCTCTTGAATGCTCGGTTATTTTCCGTACATCACTTTCTTTCCGGATTTTGTCCATGTTAACAAAAATAATAATAATAGAGCTTAAGGTAAGTCATATTTTTAAAGTAGGAGTGGATATTAATCTTTTTCTTCTAATAGATATTTTATTATGATGATGATGATGATGATGATGATGATTATTTTATTTTATTTTCCAGAGGTGATATGTTATTAAGTGAAATCATCGCTTGGAGATTTTAAATTTTAAATTGAGGGTTTTTGCAGGGAAATGAGTAATGGTTTATTGCTCTGAGTATTCTATATTTGGTACAAAGTTTTAGTTTCTTTATAATAATAATAATAATAATAATAATAATAATAATAATAATAATAACAACAACAATAATAATTATTAATAAAGCAACTGCAGCAGTGCAAGTAACTTAGGACCAACCACAGAGATGTCAACTCTTTTATATCTTTGTATCAACCCTCCATGTTATCTACCCATCACCCCAAGTAACTTGATACCCCTTAAATTAACTCCACCCCTCCCCACTTGAACAAAAAAATTGACTGGGCTCACCCCAGTATTGAACTGCACCGTACACCTGAAAAAGTGGACTAAGGAAGTTATGATTTTCATCTTTTCAACAATAACATTTATAATCTTCCAGAATCCAAGGACCTTGCAACAAAACAGCTACTTCTGTAACTATATGCAAGAAAAATCTACTGCCATGAAATCCTGCAAGTAACTTAGGACCAACCACAGAGATGTCAACTCTTTTATATCTTTGTATCAACCCTCCATGTTATCTACCCATCACCCCAAGTAACTTGATACCCCCTAAATTAACTCCACCCCTCCCCACTTCAACAAAAAAATTGACTGGGGTCACCCCAGTATTGAACTGCACTGTACACCTGAAAAAGTGGACTAACGGAGGTATGATTTTCATCTTTTCAACACTAACATTTATAATCTTCCTGAATCCAAGGACCTTGCAACAAAACAGCTACTTCAGATTCTGTAACTATATGCAAGAAAAATCTACTGCCATGAAATCCTGCATAAATGCACTCACAAGTTGGCACAGCTGGAAGCCAGAAATTTGTGGATTTCTGGGAAAATTTAGGACTAAATTATTAGCTTACAGCAGGGATTTGTTCAGTAACCAGATCACTCCTGGATAATTCAGGAGAGTTGACATATATGCAACCAATTGCTTGCTTGTGTTGTAGCATGACGGGTGGATAACTGTATGATCTTTCTGTTGAGAAAGCCTTAATTCCTTCCTAATGCACAAAAAGATGAGCTCCTGTGGAACTAAAGAGTAATTAACGGTTTACTAGATGGTTTTGGTGGATTCCAAAGAAGGAAATGAAGTTTTCCAGTATCCAACCATTCAGCATTCATTCAAATTTACTAAATTGTTAGCCGAGCTCTGTGCGCCCAAGGTGCGTACACGGAGTACCATTGGTAAGAAAAGCAATGTCACCCCTGGCAGGGAGGGGGGGAAGTCCGCAAATCACGGACTTCCGGCTATATATACGCACGCTCAGAAATTTGAAACAACAGTGGTTGTATACGGTTACAATAATGGAGCTTCACTACGACTGTGCATAAATTGAAAGTGGCCAGAGTCTGTGTTCTTGGTGCTGACCAAGCGAAAAGCGGACTCTAGGGACGAGATTGTAATAAGAAAATATGGCAACCCATCTGTGTGAGAAAATTGGGTTTTGTCACCATAAAACTGTACAACCATCCACCCCTCCATGTATGCCAATGTGACTGGTATCACGTGACCACACATAGTCTACATACACATTTAATAATCCTGGAAGTCAAGAGACTGTACAGGATACTAAAACAGCCAGCAACGAAATAGAACAGGGACAAAAATAAATAAATAAATGCCTTATTAAAATTAAATTAATTACAACATATAAATATTTACATTGCAATGCAATATTGTCCTATGGTTGGCAAAGCATTCACTTGGAAGGCAGTAACAGACTCAACATTAACATCAGCCATGGAAAAACCACTCCAGAGGGAGATGACAACAGCAGAGGGAAAAAAGATATGTCGATCTGTCGAACTTATGAGGGTGGTTGGAGAGATTGCTTCTCTGAGCTAAGGTGATAGACGCTGGAAATGTTAAGTGAGTCTCATTGTTGTCGTTCTTGTGTTCCGATTACGAACAGTTTCATATTTTCATTTAAGTAAGCCCTATTGGATAGGTTTGGTGCCTGGATGGGAGACCATTGGAAAACCTTCGTGATGAAGATAACAAATCTTCTTTTACTTGCATGATTTCTTTATTGTATTTGGTTGTTAAAAGCTTTTCTGTAATCTCCTTTTCACGTTTTTGATGAATGGCAATGGAGTCCCCAAACAGTGCTATATTATATAACTTTAGTGGGTTTTGACTCAAAGCCTGTGAGGCCGGATTACCCCTTTTATTTATCTATTTATTTATTCATTTATTTATTTATTTATTTATTCACAATTTTTGTTGTTGTCCAATGTTGCTTTCATTTTCGCATTAGCATTTACATAACCGATTACGTATAAATTGAGTCAATAGTGTCCACTAAAGGTAAAGGAGCTAAAATTGTCACGCAAAATGACGTAATTTCATGACACCCAAAATGCCCAAAAAGTAGAGTGAAACATTGCAATAACCACTTAAAACCGTTGAACAACATAAAACAAATACAACAAAAACAAAGAGAAGCATGGATGCACACAAATGGACGCAGATTGAAACAGATTGATTTTGGTAATCTTGAAAAAAGGCTGCCCAACGTTTTTCAAGTTTATGGCTGTTTTTTTCAGAATAATCTTGTTTGTGACGTAACGATAATTTATCAGTAAAGGAATTCCACATTACCATTTTCGAGTTTTAAGCTCATAAAAAAACTAAAGGTTTCCCCAAAAAATCTAAAATAACGTGACATACGGTAACCCCTTTTAGGAGGCTCAAACCACTTTTAATGCTTTCAACAAACTGTACCATTCAGAAGAATTGAATCTACCAAACTTTTTTACTTAATGGTAATGTTATGATGCCATATGAAACACCAATAAATGCTTAACAAGATGCACTCATTAAAGTAACATTGCAGGTTACCATGGCAACAAAAGAGCCATCTAAAAACAGCCTATATTTTGTCTTTAAATGCATATAAATGTGCAAATTTTCTGCCCTTTTATTCTTACAACCTAGCTAAAACCATTGTGGTTGTAGTACCGGTATATTGAAGACGTACCTTGCTCAACTGTATCAGCAGACTTCGCAGATCCTCTCGCAGAAGATATCTGCCTTGCTACAGAACTACGCAATTTCCATAGCATCATTTTCTCTTGAGCTTCTGCATCAGACATGTGGTGGTACGGTTGCACTCTGGGAAAATGTTTTTTTAACAGACTGTCTTTTCCTGTAAAGACAATTTGACTGGATTGTAATTTACTTTTTGACTAGTTTCTTATGTTTCTTAACACTAACCCCAACCCAACTACATAGGTCCATGTACAATCAACTTGAAGCCTTTACATGTAGTCTTAGAAGACTAGTCACTCGTGAGCTTTCCAGTTTATTTTAAATTTTTTTTGCATCTGTGCTCTGTAATGTCTCTTAATTCATTTTGACAATATTGTTTCTTTTCTCAGGGTAATAAATTGCTAAACAAAGTTCAAAACTTATTAATAATTCATGAGCCTAACAGCCTGTCAAAATATCGATAAAATGTCACGTACATAAGCTTTTTAATAACCCAATAAAACACTCCTCATTAGAATTCTTTACATATTAAGAAGAGTAATGAGGCTTGGCTTGTTTTTCTTGTATGCTTTTTGTGGGATATGTTTTTCAAAAAAACTTGCAGCAGGGGCTTGTTTTAATGGATCTACAAACACTGATGCTCATTTTTTTAAACATTACAGAACAACCAAATACTTTATGATTCTTAGAACAAGTGAAATTTGACACTATTTAACACTCACTCACTGCACAATGCAAGTGAATTGAAAGTTTAAAGAAAGATCATGGCAGTTAGATGAACAACTTAAACAGTTATAAGCAGGCCTCAAAAACCCAGACCTGAAAGAGGTATGAACCCAATGATAATGATGATGATGATGGTGATAATGAGGAACTTCATTTAAGTGTCAAGTGTTTTTAGCACTGAGGCACTGTACAGAAATCTAATCAACAAATATGAAATGACACGTTGGTTTTTGAGGAGACTGGGGTAAACTGGATTACCTGGAGAAAAACCTCTTGCAGCAGAGTAGAGAACCAACAAACTCAACCCACATATGACGCAGAGTCTGGGAATCAAACCCCGGTCCACATTGGTGGGAGGCGAGTGCTGTCACCACTGCACCATCCAGGACATGTCCTCCCAGCAGGACAGTCCTATGACTGTGATTGTGCCGCAAATGAACCTGACCAAAGCAGCTGGGAGGTTTTATCGGTTTTATCACATAACTAAGAAAATTGGTAAAACTTTACACTCTTTAAACAACTTACTGTCCACAGGCATATCCTTTGACTTGCCTCCCAATCTATCCTTAGTGTCACTGGAATATTCCACTATAATGTTCTTGTTTCCAATAACATGTCCATGCAACACTGAAATTGCTTCATTGCATTCATCCAGAGTGCAAAACCTTACGAACCTACAGTATCAAAACAGAGAATTTACCTAGATGTGAAGTTAAATTATCTCTACATCTAATAGAAGAAAAGATTGAGTTATTGGCCTACCTACAATCTTGGACAAAATTGTTGAGAAAACTCTGCTTTTGGACTAAACTCCGATCACAAGTATGAAAAAGAAGCTCTGAGCTTTTTGCCCCCACCCCCCCCCCCCTGATCAACGTTGCTAGACGAAACAAAGCATGTCGAACCAGGGCTTATCAACATTGGTTGTAGAGGGGGGGAGGGATGGAAAATAATGTGCGATATTGAGGACTTAGTGTGCAAAATAACCCCTGTTTTTAGTATTCTCAACCCTCTTTGTCCAAGATTGTAGCTAGCACTCTTAAATTGTGACAGTATCAGCTTATGTATGTAGGGAACTTGGCAGTAAGTGAGGGGAAAAAATGTCCCTATAACCTCCATAAAAAAGACTCAATATCAAAACCACAAACTATTATAATATTTTCAATGAATGAAAGAAATAGAGGAGATTGCATGGCTGCGTGGAGATACGAAATTGCTCCTAGAGTGTTGAAAAATATTTCACAAGTGACTGCGGTGAATAAGTGAAATATTTTTCAAAACAAGAAAAGAAATCTCGTATCTCTAAGCGGCCATGTAACAGTCTATTTATTACATAAACACCAAAGATATACTAATTAAAATTATTCACAAAAGGCATCCATTTTTACATGCAACCATAGCAACAGTGATCTTTTCACATGTGAAGATAACATGTTTGCCCACAAAAGCTCACTTGGTATTTCATTGGTGTTTATATAATAAATGTATATAAGAAGTTCAGGTTATAGACAAAATGAACATCCTTGCACTTAACTGCATTGTACCGGCATCTCAGATGTCAGATGTCTGAGAGAGACAATAGGCCACTTCGGAAAATACCATAACACTCTTTGGTTGTTCCCCCAAATTTTGCATGAGCATTGTTTTGTTTTCTCTTGGGACCATTGTTAGTCCCAAGAGACACTGGAAACAATGCTTATGCAAATGTTGGGGGGACAGACGAAGATTATTATGGTATTTTCCAAAGTGGCCTATAGCTTTATAAATTGTCCAGTTTGGTGGGAGGATCATGATGATATTTTGTTGGTTATATTTTCAGTTAACTGTTTGAAGCATTGACTCACGGGAGTGCACAAACTTAACAGAATTTACTCTGTTTAACGCCAGACAATTTTACGCTATTGCAAAAATTGCATTCATAACTGCAAAGATCATAGCTTCACTTGAAAATGGAAAAATGTTTGCCTTATCTGAAGAGATTTTTCTCAATCAATAAAGAAAAAATACTATTCTGAGGTCTGCAGGGGCATTCCAACAAGACCTCTATAAGTTGCTTTGGAACTAGGTTAGAACCAAAAATGTATAAATGCTTTCATGGCACGTCTGGCTTTGTAATGGTATAACATGTGATTTAAGTCTATAAACATTAAAACAACGTTGAAGCTCTCTTTAATGCAATAAATGGAGGGTTAGGGATACATGCAAAGACTCAAACCAAGTTTTAATTTGGAATCTCCCAATTTGAGATCCACATCTCTATCACTGAACAGATTTTCATAAAATTTCCCTATTTATTGTAAAATTCTGAAATTATTTTTTATCTTAGGGTGTAATTTCTGTCAACAAGCTTTATTTGTGGCCTTTTGCATAAAAATGGTGGTATCAGATCTTCCCAGTTTGATACAAAACAAAAAAGCAACACTAGTTCTCACCCAACTTTCAGATGCTTTACTTTGGGAAGTGACTTGCAGCTTGTAAATATTTAATCAATATTATTGGATCTTTACATTGCATGAAAGTTTAAATTTCTTTCAAGGGCATTGTGCAAATTTGACCAGGGCATGCTCAAATATATTAAACATTAAATCGGTACCATAGCTGACACATTCCAAACCTAAATATAAAAATGCGAACCTTAGATCTAAACAATATGCTTTAGATAATATGTTTAGGCCTAAGGTTAACATTTCTATAAAGGTTTGGGTTGTTTCAGCCTTTGAAACCTTCACCCCATACTCCTCACCCTTACTCCCTAACCCCCACCCCCAGAATAGTCATGCTGTAATGAGGCCCTGACAGGGTAAATTCCGACAAGCGACATGGCCCAAAAAGTAGCGACAGCACATAAAATGAAATTCCGACAAAAGACATCCTTTCCCAGAAAAATTCCGACAGTGACGTCAAGGCCGAGAATGAGCCAATTAAAACCCGACACAAGTCATTTTAAAATTCAGACAAGTGACACGGGACCCCACCCCCTGTCATGACCTCTGTAATTAGCACAAGCATCCCAAACTCCCTATAATGACAAGTGCCCTCAATAGAAGAGTCACTAATTTTCTGTAATTGCATCACAACCATTTTAATGCATCTCCAAACTATACTGATAAAATTAATTATGTCAATAAAATATATATTTTTTTATCTTATCAAAAAATCAGAAATACTTTTTTTCCCCAAATTTTACTACATTTTTGTGTTTGAAAATTAATTCTATCTGCCAAAAGGAACCAAGTAGAATAGTTTTATTTATTTAAAAAAAAAAAACAACTCCCTTATTTACGTTTCATTCTATCCTGTCTACTCATGTGACAAAGCCGATCACACCCTCGTTTGCGCGCGTACCACGTGAGTTCATCAACAGCGAGTCACGCGGGTCTACTCGCGGTTCGCTTTCGTGGAAGCCATTTTACTCGCGCTTCGCTGAAGGAAACAACTTCAAAACTAATTCTTTGAGAGGCAAACGTAACACCTTTTCGCTTTTGAAAGGAAGAGAATACAAGAAATAAGATACTCAGCAAGCACCGGCAAAAACAAACATGGCTATGGATCCCAATGAATCGATGAATCCAGATCGTTTTTCCGCCATATTGGAAAATCAACGCGCCATCATGGTGAACCAAGCGACAATACTTCAGAACCAGAACAAGATCATGCGAGGCATGGAGCAACTATTTTCGTTTTTTCCAGTACTACAAGGTTCTCTTCCAAACCAGAACACTGTTCCTGCGCCTGTGACCGTCACTCCAATTATTTCCATGATAAATAGCAATGAAAACTCGCGAGGCGAGCAGCCACCCTCCGCTGCCGCACAACTTCCAGCTGATCAGCCTTGTTCAGTTCCGCGCGAGGAGAACACAACCCCAATTAACACTCCAACACGGCCTCAAGCTCCGTTAAATTCGAGCACGCCATCGTTGGCTGCCTTGAAGGGGAAAGCAGTTGCTTCAAGCGGTGATTCATCACCTGGTTCTGACAACGAAACCGACGTTGTTCCCGCACCACCAGCCGTGCGTAAAGCTCTTCCCAAGTACATATCTCAAGAAGACCTCAACCAAATTAAGTGCAAGAGCTGTTCAATCGGAAATTTTGCCGTGCAGTTACTGAGGCATATTTTCGACCATTCTGAATTGGAGAACAGAAATTGCACGGGAACGCGAGGAAAAGAACCAGTCGATCCAGACCGACTGCGTTTTGTGAAGGAGACCGTGTACGAAGTTTACGGCATCACGTCCGACGAAAAAATTAACACTTGGAAACACTGCATCAGAGCTATCGATGAATATTTACGGCGACCGAAGCGAATGGCAAAGGGGGGACTCAACAAAACAGCAATGTTTTAGCTTGGAACTACCAATAATTTTTAATCGCAGGTTAAATCGCTAGAGTAGTTTAATTTGTTGTCGGTCACATGATAAGTTTCAGAGAAGGGTGCATTTGGTGTTGTATAAGGTCTCACTGGAAATTGTAAGGTTTTAAGTGAACTTTGACTGAACTGCACCCAGTAACATAAGCATGATTTTGCCTTCTTTTCAAAGGATAACAAATTCTTTAGTTCTATTTGGTCATGTGACCTTCTCATCAGGAATGAGCGCTAGTCTCTGCAAACCTTTATAAATGTGGGCACACACGAGGGGTCATGTTGCAGGGACACGTTGCAGCAACAAACGGTGTGTAGTGCACACTGAGGCGACATGCATCAGGGTTGCGTAGTGGGAACATGGTAGCAGGGACAAAATCACAACATGTGCACACACATGAACATGTTGCGGGTACATGTCCCAAGGATATGTTGCAGCGACATGTCCCCTGATGTGAGCTGATACTTTTATAATTGTGCAACACCAATTTTGGGGTGATTTTGTACCTGTGACAGGTTGAACTTCATGAGACATGTCACAGGGACAAAATCACCCCAAAATTGGTGTTGCACAATTATCATAAAAGTATCAGCCCACATGAGGGGACATGTCGCTGCAACATATCCTTGGGACATGTACCTGCAACATTTTCATGTGTGTGCACATGTTGTGATTTTGTCCCTGCTACATGTCGCCTCAGTGTGAACTATACAAGTTTTTTGTTAGTTCCTTAGTCCTTCCCCCCAGTACAAGGGAGCTACCGAAAAAGGGGGACACAATTTTTGGTATTAAGTAAACAAAAATACAGAAATATTAAATTGAATGTACTTAACACCTATTTTGGGCTTACTACTGTATAGCTGTAGCCGTCTGAACAAAATCTGTTTTACTCTCTATTTTCGAATGCCCCATAATACACTTTGTGGACATTTGTTTGCCCTCCAAATTTTGCATAAACTATTGTTTTCAAATGCTCTTGGGAATATAGTGTCCCCAAGAGCATTTGAAAACAACACTTCGTGCAAAATTTGGGGACAAAGAAAGTGTATTATGGAGCTTTGGAAAATAGAGAACTGGCAAGGCACCAAATCTGAACAGGGTCTTGATTCATACTGTATGTCAAAGACAAATAGTTCTATCAAATGGAAATTTGCTTTACCAGCATGTGAATGTCCTGTTCTTGTTTTAGTGCAGAAAAAAGATTTTTTTGAAGAACTTAATGTTAGTGCAAATGAGGTGTGTTAATTCGAAAGGGAAAAGTAAATAAGACTTTTGAGCCGTTTGAAATCATTGTAAATTTTCATAAAATTTTCCATCTCAACACCAGCACAGAAACAGTCCATATCATACATTTGTGGAATGTGGGAATTAGAAAAGTATTCTATGCAGCTGTTTGTCAATATTTTCTTTGCCTATTCTAATGTTAATTTGGTTCAAAATGATTATGCCTATTTGTCATAGTCTTATGAAGAATGCTCTCCAGCATTTTATTTTTTAAAACACTCTCTTCAAACAGAATATTACAACCAAATGTATGCATGTATACTGGAAACAAGCTCAGCATTATTTTGTGCAAAACAAACAAAACCACCAATGTTGTCTCAAAACATTAATTTATATCCAATAATTTTCAACTTAGGAGGATAATGCACATTCTCATTTTGGAATATCTGAGGTAAATTCTAGAAAATGTTCCTACTGGAATTGTATTGAGGGATCTGGTTAAGGAACTGTGACTTTTCTTGTGGTTTATCTTTGACGTAAAATCATGCAGACTACAGTTTTCCTATGAAACTGGTCTGCCGATACATTTTACATTTTACTTCACAAATGGTAGAATGTTCAAGAGAAAGTGGTTTTCTGATGAGCTGTCCGCTTACTGATGATGTGAACTGGTATAAATTTAATTAATTGAAGAGTATTTTTGACAAAGGACAGTCAAGAAAGGTATAAAGTATGAGTCTCAAATAGTTGATATTATTATTGGCTTTTTGTTGTCTATCTTAATATTAAACATTTCATTGAATTTCAGTTTCAAATATTTTATCCCTTTGCAAACTTTTGTATTTGATAAGGTAAATAGCAACAGTGAAGCAATAATAAATCATGAACTTTGAAAGTTGTACTCCTATTTAAAGTATGTCTGTAATGTTGCCTTGTGATTTAGATTAGTAATATGCATGACCACAAAGGCAACAGATGGCATTATGCGACTAGCAAAAATGACCAAAGGACAGACTAAATGAGGGCATGAAGTATTAACAGCATGCACTTAATTAATTAAGCTGGAGGGAAAAACAAGTTTTAGAATCAAGCTAGGAGAAGACTCCTGAAGAAGAAAATGGTTGACTTGTCTTTTTTCAGTCCTTGTCCTGACAATAGCGGAATCTTTGTTTAATTTTTTTTTTTTTATCTTTTTATTTAAATATATTCACATTACATCCTTGCCCGAAGAGCAAAGTGAGCTCATCACTGGGAGCTTACATATAAAATATTAATTCAAGCTTAAAATGCCAAAACGGCATCCTTTAGATAAATTGGGACCTACCTGAAATCCACCTTAAGTCTTTTGAAAGAGGAGTTACCAAGCTTTCTTATTGCACAGTAACAATATGAGCAGTAAAATACTGCACTTTTGGTAACTTACAAAATCTTGCTTTCAAAAATATTTGACCAGGAACAAATTAGTAAAATTTACTAAAAACCACAGCACAGAATTTCATGCATTTATTACCGGGCCATCACTAACTTAATATTAAAATGAAGTGAGCCCTCTTGATGAGTGCTTCTCTTAGGGCAAACTTTGCTGATAAATAGAATCAAATAAATAAAATTTATAAAATATACTGTAATTTTATATATTAGGCAATGAAATGCAAGATGCAACTAAGGAAAAATAAATTATCAAATAAATGATTACTTTAGGAAAAGTGAGACAAGACTTCAGATTTTGCAAATAGAATCCTATGCACCCCTCATCCCTGTTATTACGAATACTGGTAACTTTCTCAAGCAAGTGATAAACACCAATACTGACCCATAGGTGTGACCACTTTGTTTTCCTGGATTCACATGGACATCTTGTATATTACCAACTCGACCAAACACCTGGATAAGTTCTTGCTGGGAAAGAGAGATTATTATGCACTTACCAGTAATCATTTTCATTAAGTAAACTGCTTGGCGGGTTGATGGTACTAGGTTCGAACTCCTGCTGGACCAAAATTCCGCGGAGTGAGACCCAATGATTTTACTCGTTAAGGAGTCAATGGGTAAATAATGGATAAAATCAGAAACCCATAAGGGTTGAAACGTGTAACGCGCGTTCACAGCTTCCAAATATTCATTTCGAACTGATTGGTTGAATGTTTCAGTGTTAAGTACCATATTTGGAAACCCCTCGCTCTTGTTGTTCCAAATATGGTACTTAGCAAATTGAATATTCAGAAGCTTGTTTCCCAGCACACAAGGGGCCGTTACACGTTTCAACCCTTATGGGTTTCTGATAAAATATAGCATCTATATAGTTAGGACTTCCAGTCTTCTCCCATGGAGATAATGATCGAACCAAAAGCTTGAGACATTCTCACAGCAATAATTGTGTTGGACTCAAATTCAATGTTATTCTTAGTACAAGTATTTTGTTTTTCACTGGGTTGAATTTCATTATTATTTTCCAAAACAAAATTAAGGGAAAGTGAACTATATAAACTGGTTTTCATTAAAAGAAATTTTGAGCCACGGAATAAATCAACTTTACAACTTCCATGGTAGCCACAATCAGTCAATGAAATGTTAGATCAGCCATATGAAAAAAATACCTTAGTAAAATTCCACGGCAAATGACCAACATAAACAGAGAAAAGACTTTGCCGCCATCTGTTAAGTTCTCTAGGTGTCATGTTTTTTGTAGCAGTGTTCCAAGCAAAGTCAAGTTCTTCATTTTCATCTAGAAAATAAAATTATTATTAATTTGGGTACTGGGCCAGTTATATGTGTTGTAGTTCAATCTTTTTTTTTTTTGGTGTAAAATTTTTAGACCAGCTCAATTTTGTCTAACATTCATTATCATAATCTTAAACATATGAAAGTTCAAAATTGAACTAGTTTGTACATTTCATTGTTACTAGGCATAAGTAGCACTTTTTCCTACTTATAAATTCAACTTCTAACACTTTGTACATTCATCAACTGAAGATGACAGAAGTTTCTGTCAAAACATGTCTTATAAAGTTAAAAGTTTTGTCGTTTTCTTTAATTTAAAGAACCAAATATAATATTGTTGGACCATAATATAAGCGGCAGTTTCAATAATGTATCAACAGCCAACGATTCAAAGCTAAGATTAAAATTCATTTTGACAATAATAAAAGTTGGTTACTGAATATACCAATCAAACCAGCTACCAAGTTTAAATTTCCTTGAAACCCCTGTATTCGCAAGTTCACATTTACAAAGCCGCATGGAGATCACTACACAAATCTGCTGGCTATTGTAATCCCAGGAAAAGATCCAGGAAATCAACCAGGTGATGCCTTTTGCAACAGCAACTTTCAAGAAACTCTGACTTACCACTGTCTGATGTCTGCAACTGACAACTGTCTCTGGATGCTGACAAACTTCTCTGTTTTCTATCATCTTTGCTACCAACACTTTGTTTTACCTGGAGCAAGGTCATTTCATGACAGTCAACAACATGTAAACTTCAGAAACGTGAAAAAATAGTCATAAAATGTGACATTTTAAAATATGTTTTCTTGGTTAGCAGGATGTCCTTCAAATCACTGTTTTGACCAGATGTGGTATTATAAATTCACCTTACAGACTGACAAGTTCAATCTTTAGGAATATTGCAGTACACATTGGGTACTTAATGGGCCTTCTTTGGGACGGTGCCTACTACTGTTATTGCGCATACGTTCTGCGCATCTCGAGATAGTCGGGTTTCCTATCGGTGACTCTTATTAATGCAATTTTTGCATCGTTTAAAACTATCCGAAGAAAGTAGATCTCAGTAAGTACTCTTGGTATCCAAAAAGAAAATTGGGGTAACCATGCATTTTCAGAGATAATTATTAAAGCTTCAATTTGAAAAAGAACACCATACATTGCTTTGTATTTTAAAGCTTTTTACAAGTATTATTCATGAATTATCTTTGAAAAATGTGTGGTTACCCCTAATTTTCTGTTTGGATTTCAATAACACTTGTTAAGATCTACATTTCCTGCATAATCATAAACCGGGGCAAAAAGATCTTTGAATTAGTAGGCACTGTCCTTAACTCAACAACAAGCTGTCTAATATGTTCTTAATGACTTACAAAAATAAATTAACGCAATGGTGACAAAAGTTAATAAATTCCACATTTGCTTATCAATATGATGTCTGACCATAATCCAAAACTGATGAAACAGTCAACAAATTCTGGTCGCACAATATCTGGTTACCAATAGTAAGCACTGCTACAGAGCTGTAAAGATCATAATCCACTTCACAAGGTCATGCTAGGGGTATGAGGCACTGCCAGGGTAAATTCTGACAAGTGAAATGGACTAAAAAGTAGTGACAGCACTTAAAGTGAAATTGCGACAAACAACATCCTTTCTTTAAATTTCCAACAGCAACGGTTACAGCAACATGAAACAATGACAAAAGACACCGACACAAGACCTCTTAAAATTCAGACAAGCAACAAGGGACCCCTCCCCCCACCCCCACCTTGGCAGGGCCTCAGGTATAAACCCTTGATACTTGATGGTTAAAAATTTTAGCTACACTTATGCACAATAGAGAAAAATAAAAAGCTTCATGTAACAAATAGTAGATCAGTTCCAATTATTTTGGCAAAGATATTGTTCAATGGCCTACCAAAGTTACCTATGGTCCCTCTGCCTGAATACATATAGTCTGTATTCTATTTATTTTATCCATGCTTTAAATCAACCATCTGTTATAATCTCTAGGTGTCATGTTTTTTTATAGCAGCTTTCCATGCAGGCAAAGTCAAGTTCAAGCTTCTTGACAGAATAGGTAACCTCTAGAATACGGGAAAATTTAGTTTTATCGAATGTGTTAACAAAGGCTGAATTACCACCATGAACGATTTTTATTAACACACTTGATACTAAAACCAAACTTTCCTGTTTCACTCTCCCGACGACGAAGCATCACAGTTTCTTTAGAAACTAGTAATTTGTAACCTCTAGAATACCCGCCACCAATTTACATGTGAATAGCTTCAAAAACAATAGTGGCGGGGTATTCTGATGGTTGCCCTGAATAGAAGAGGTTTTGCATAAGTAAACCTTTTGTGATGCAAATAGTTTCCCCTCTGTTTATGACTCCTTGGAAAACCTGATGTTTACGTAATTTTGAAAAGGAAGTTAAAGCAGCCACTAGATTGGTAAGTCGAGTGGCTGTAAATAATTATTACGAAATAATTATTACTAGTATCAAACGTCTCTACTATTAATCATGTACTCACAACTCTATTCAAAATGTCAGGGTCTCCTTTTAGCAAATCTAGTAAGGCCTGTTGTAGATCTTGCTTGTCTTGACCTGAGGACCCACTAACAACTTGGTCATTAAGGGTGGGCATTTTTGTCAAGTATTATTATTTTTCAAAACAAACCATCACCATCACCTTTGGTAGAAAGGCAAAAAAACAAAACAAAATAAAATGCAAACAGTGCAGACAAGTACATGCACGTGTGTTTATAGTCAGCCAAGGGAACAATCAACAAATAAAGCTCTTATTAACTTTATTTTTATACGAGTGAGGGATGATGACTCAAAATAAGTTTCCTTGACACTTTTTCTCATCTGTGGTTGACAAGAATCTCGTCACCTGAATCATCCCATCACTCTCACCTTGAGTTCAAAGCGGTAGACTCTCGATCTCCCATGAGGCCAAAAGGGATTTTTGCAGAAAACAGTTAACATTCATTCATTTCACCGGCCAGCCTATTTCTCCGTCGAATTACTGAATTAGTAGCAAAATTACGAGGAACAGAACTCCAATAGATCAGATCAGATTACCAAAGACACGAAAATCAGCAAAAATGGCCTGGTATCCAAAAGCAAAAAAAACTGTGTTCATTGGGTACCTGGAGAAATATTTCACTCGTAATTAAACCTCCTCTCTACAGAAAACTATCACAGCTGTCAACGGGAAATTCAGCCGACTGCACGTTTACAGATCAGTTAGCCTGTGTCGGAAAGTGGGACGGGGAAGGGGAGACAGGGGACGTGGGGACCTGGGGACGCGGAGTTTTGGTTGGGCACGTGGAGACTGGCGAATCGGGGAAATGACGAATTATTTTTTCCAAACTGGGAGACGAGGCCACCCTTCACCCTGAGTTAGTTGGGGCCGTTCATTGAAATCTGAGGCTACGTTTACACGAGTCCGGACAAATTTTGTACCTGGATCGCCTGTTAAAGTGGATCGGTGCAAATTTTGAGACCAGTCCGGCGGCCTTTGTTTACATCTCTGTTGTGACTGTTTAAGCTAATGCTTTTAGCCAATCACGTTGTAGCTGCATGTACGCGGCAAATCAAACATGCCTTTCTGGAGTCCGTTTCTCGAAACTCCCGAAACTTTTTGGGCCTTTTTCCGGTGTCAAAATTCCCTCTGTATCTCAAGAAACGAGAGGGTTGAAGCCGTCAAACTTCACAGTTATTCACGCCACTCAAAGGGGTGCTAAAAACCCCGCCTGGTATGTTAGCTATGCCAAGCTGATAAGGCCCAAAAGGCCAAAACAGCTGTGCACATGCGTGATGTGTTGGCCACACCGTGTTGGTGTTAGCGTGTGTCACCTTGCTCTTACAGTTATTCTGCTTCTTTTTACCTTGAAAACATCTTAAAACAAGCGGATGGCAGTCTCACAAATGGCTTTTTGGGCTCGAAAAGGTTTCGGGCCTTTCGAGAAATTTGCCCCTGGTCCGCGACTTTTTCCACGGCCGGTTGTTGTGTAAGCTGTACATGCTCACCAAGAAATTCAAATGTGTACGTTGCCTCGATCGATGAAGATTGGAGACACTTTCATTTGCTGCAACGTGTACTGACTGCAGTAGTCCAGCTAATCCGGCTAAAATAGCGATGCCCGACAGCTATCGCTCGTCTTCTCAT
This sequence comes from Montipora foliosa, assembly GCF_036669935.1. Classification (NCBI taxonomy): domain Eukaryota; kingdom Metazoa; phylum Cnidaria; class Anthozoa; order Scleractinia; family Acroporidae; genus Montipora; species Montipora foliosa. The sequence goes on along the minus strand of NC_090872.1, from coordinate 3,286,953 downwards.
ATCTGTATCGTGCTTTTGTTAATTGGCCGTACTGGGGAATATTGGACCGAGGTCGTGGCAGCGCGAGGTCCGTACAAAAACGACCGAGGGCCAATATTCCCCGGTATGGCTCGAGCTAGTTGTAGCTCGGTTAGTAAGTAGTTTATTATATGGCTTTTTAGATACCATTCAGTCACAATTAGCCAATCAGAGCGCGCGTTATATCGGCTACAAACACAAGCCATACAATAATAGCTAATAATGAAGAAAGCACGAGTTTATTAACATTAAAAAGCTGACAAAATCATGTTTTTATCTATTCTGAGGCAATTGCAACGTCTTCATACCAAGACATTTACAATTGAGGATAGAGGCGAAATCATTCGAGTCTTCATGTATTCTTCATTTCTTGGTTTTTACCTCAATTATTCATGTTTTTTAAAAGCGATTTTGTACATTCCCCAGAGCGGAAGCAATTAATTCATGCCCGTATTTTGTTGAGCTTTCCTGTGTCGTTGTCAGTCATGATTCCCGCGTTTTTAAAACAAAAATTAGTGATTCTTAAAAGATTTAAAACTATGATTCATGATTCATGACTCCGCTTTTATCCCGAAATTCACACAAAGGACTATGGAGATCATGATCAATTGACTAAAATTAACGAACAAGTGTAAAATTCTCGTGGAAATTGTTAGAAATTGTTACTGTTCTCATATACAGGGGCACCCAACGAATCTGTTCCTCACATTATCTGTTCTCCAGAGGAATCTTGCTGGCTGGCAAAAATACAGGTGTTTCGATGAGCCCTGGCTAGGAAATTTTGTTATTGATAGAGGTTTTGCCTGGGAATTACGGACTTTTTCTAGCATTTCAACCCGAGCTGGCTGTAGAAACTCTGAAGACTGAGGACGACTAAAAAAAAAAAAAAAAAAAAAAAGAGAACCCCTTCCCACTCCCAGAGAATAGTCACAAACATACGACGGCTGGTCAGAGTGATTGCGCTTGCGGAAAAACCTGTTTTGTCCCGGTTTTGTCGCTTTTGTTCGGTCGTTTTGGATCGAGGGATTTGAAAGCGCGCGGAATTCCTGGCTGGGCAATAAATTTGATCAGCTGGCTGAGAAACCAACCAATTTTATCTATCTGGCTGGGAAATTTCTTGTGTGTCTTGCTGGGCAAAAGGAACAGATAATGTTTTCCCAGCAACACTGAAAAACACCCGAAAATGCCTTATTAACATTTATTTTCATTAGCATTTGGGGTATAATAATACATTTTACAACAAATTGGTCGTTGGGTGCCCCTGCATATAGAACCGTCGCAGCAGCTCTTGTTGTAAATTTTGACTTTATTGTAAATGAAGTTGTTCTATTTGCTTCAAGGATAAGTTAAATACCTTTAAATATCGTCTTACTAAAGATCGCGAAATTAAAGTGATTCATAGTACAAGAATTTCGCAAAATCGCGAAATTTAAGTGTCGCGAAATACACGCATCGTAAAATCGCGAAATTAACGTGTCACGAAAATTTCATGTAATAAGGTACAAAGTCGGAAAAGCAGGCGAAGGAGTTCACTAGGAGACAGTGAGGAGCAATTTGAGACAGTGAAGAGCAATTAGTACGAACACATAACCAATTTTTTTTTTGGAAAAGTACCCTGATAACGGCAAGAACAAATTCCCTGAGGCGGCCGGAAGCTTCAACAAAGACAGAATCCTAAACAAACTAAAAGTATCGTGCTTTTGTTAATTTGGCTTTTGTCAAATTTGATTTTAAACAGAGGGAAATGTAATCAGTTACGAAAGTAACACATTGCGACCTTGCAACATTTTTGCTTAGCAACCCAAAAACATAAGTAGATTCCAGGCCTTACCGCGCTAACCGTGCAGAACCTCGCAAAACCTTGCACGGTTCAGGTGTTTTCACGAGTCCGTACGCATAGTGGAACCGTGCCGGTTAAAAAGTTGACCTGCTTTTTGCAGGTCCCAACTGAACTTGCACACTTAGCCGTTCAATTGATTCGTCCGGTTCCACCGGTTCCGTGTGAACGCAAGGTGGAACCGTGCAAGCATCGATCTTTTGTTACTTATAGAAGAAATGCAGATTAACAATACGGTGGCTACAATTTGTTCCAATATGCAGATTGAATTTAAAGCAAATGATTCAATAAAAGTTTGAAGACAATGTTAACTGAGTCATGTGTCATGTTTTTTTCGCGCGTCGATTCAAATCCACCAATCAGCTTATCGCGATCGCTGACAGTTCAAAAACACAACCCTGCCCGATACGCTGATCGGTGGATTTGAATCGACGCGCATACCTCAAATGCTTTTGGTCGAGAATTTTGCACCGGTCGTTTTGAGAAAGTTTTATTATGGTTTACAGGATCGCCATTCTCGGTGTATTTTCGAAAGATTAAGCTCAAATTCGGCGAAGGTATGGGGTGTTATCGCACGACTTTTCATGTAAGCCAATACACGCAGAAATGTCTCAACCCGTGGACCCCCCTTTTTGGCGGGAATTTGCAAGGGCTGGAACCCGCGCTATTTTTGGCGGTAAGTTGCATAGCGAGCGTATTGCATTTGACACTGCGTTTATGTAAAACAAGAAAAAATTTTGTAGGCCACCAAAAAAACAAGACGGGTATTTTTTTACATGTTGTACAACGAGGAGAGAGGAGAAAGTGGGCGCAAAAAAAAACAGTAAGCTGCAAGCGTCGGGTGAGCGATGTTCAACGTGAAAGAGAAAGACTAGGAGCACTAGAAAACAGCAATAACAGCATGAACAACGAGAGAGATAGCAAGAAAGAGCCCAAAGCGAATAACATTAAAGAAATTAAGCAGCGGAAGAGAGGGCAAGAAAACAGGTTGAATAATGGTGACGAAAAACTGCGAAAAGAGCAAGGAAGAACTCGGGAAAATGATTAGCGTATACTAAGTTAAATAATAATTGAGGAGCTCCGCTTTTAGGTTTGCCTAAATATATAATGTATCATATACTGTTTATTGTAAAATTGCAACGAACGAAATGCATTTCCTCCAATTTCAACTGGGTAATATTAAAGAACATAACTTGTTTTGGAAATTATCCATGAGCTGAATAATTTTTATTGTAAGAGCTTTGATTAGCAAATGCTTGGTATTTTTAAATCATCGTTGCTTTTGCAAACACTCCGGTACCAAAGAAACGGGTCAGTTTTGTCTGGACTCGACCCGCTTTCGCGCTTACGCAAAAATACTCAGTTTAAGGAGTATTATAGTTTACAGAAAGTTAAGAGTTGTTGGGTATTAATATGCAAGGAAATGAACGCATTAGTCAATTGGTCGACAAACAATTCAATTGTCTTTAGACTATTTTTTTACGAACAGGTGTATTTTACGTCTTCGGGCTTGAATATTTAAAATATACACAACAAGGCTTGTCATTCCGTTTTGCTTCAGCAATCTCCCAAGTATTAAATTCATTGATCTACAGAAATCGATTCCGACTGTTTCATTGGTTGAAGGGAACTTTTCGCCGAGTTATCTTGAGAGATTTTCCGTCGATCCAACTGCAAAGACCAGAGAGGCATGCTTGATTAACTGCAATACGAAGAACTGGGCAATTGTCTTGGCTCGAAACCGTATGCTTCAAGAAGTTCTTGCTGTTATATTAAACCTTCAAGTATTCGATACAAATTTCAAGGGCTGAGTCTTGAAGACATGGAATTTTTGCAGAAGTTGAAGATTTCCGGTGGTGTAAATCTAAGTAACCTACGCCCTTCTCGAGAAAATGAAAGAGCGTCGGCCAGTGGCCAGCCAAGCTCGCCAACAAAACATCGAAACGATTCAAGAGAGGATGTTAGTTTGCCTCCGAGAGGATCGCCCGCCGCGAAGAAGATGAAAATCCTCTTAGTGATAGATTCACCCGATACAGACTGGTGAGAAAAAACTATTGACTGTTTATTAATTTCAGAATAAGTTGCTTTTGTCAGAACAATATTCCTTACATTTTTTGTGGCATAAATTGAATGAAAGAAATTGCTGGTAGCAGCATGAATCAGTCGAAGATCAAAGATCACTTTGAATTAGCCGGGTACGTGCGACCAGGGCTTTTTACATCAGCTTAATTTCAAATACAAGTTTTGCTAGTGGACCAAGATTTTTCTCCACATACAAAATGCTATTTATGAGAGGGAACTTAACTGTTGCGGATAAGTAACTATCTTTACAAATATTGTTTCTTTTAAAAAATAATAATAATAATTAATGTTTCGTGCACAATCAGGTTTTGCTTTAATAACCTTGACGTCCAAAAGTTTTATATTTCATTGTTAAATTAGCCGGGTAAAATGTCACGGATATTTGACATCTAGACAACCATTTAGCTAATAGGCTGATTGTTTGTCAACAGGGTAAAAATATTCAAGGGCCGGAAACTCCATGGCGGTGTGTACGACATAAGAGTAGAACAGGTTGGTGTTGGATACAATTGTAATTGTCACTTTGTTGATATGAAAGACACCGTGCATGCAACGCTACAGATACCATTCCGAGAAAAGAGTGTCTTCAGCGCGCTACAACACTTTTGTTTATCTTTAATATTTAGCTAAAAACCACTCCTGAGACTATTAGAATTTTGTTTTACTTTTTATTTTTTGACAGGAAGTAAAGTTCTTTAAGTTTATTCGAGTGTTTTCAACAACGTTATTTTAAAGTGTTGAATGTTCGTATCGTATTTCTAACCGTGATACTTTCGTAATCGGTGATTTTCGAGTATTTTTAATACTTGTCCTTGACGTTTATGCGGTTTCTTCGATTCAGCCCTGAAATTTTCACAGATATGATTTATGACAATATGGTTAGATAAAAATGAAAGTCAAGGGATGTCCGTATAGCGAAAAACTGTGACCGAGGTCTTGAAAATGCTGCCCGAGGCCGCAGGGCCGAGGGTAGCTTTTTCAAGACCTCGGTCACAGTTTTTCGCTATACGGAGCGACCCTTAGCTGGTAAATAACTTATTTATTTTTTTCTCTCCCTCTCTCTCTCACTCTTCCTTTCTGAAATCACTTGTTTAATTGTTGACTCGCACCGGGCTTGATAGCGAATCCAGAAAGCGACTTACTTCTGTATGTAAACGGATTCGGTGCCAAAAATGGAAATTTAAGGTCATTACACAAGCTCAAACAACCAGGGCTATGATTGAGGCCGGCTTAGCGGGCAAGATAGAAAAATTCCGCCCGCTCCCACAGCCAATCAGATTGCAGAATTCGCAGAATTCCGCGCGCTCGCGCATTGTGAAAAAAGCATAAATATCCTTATCTTTTGCTCGATCAGCATTCTCTCCTCGGCTCGCTTGCGCGAGCAAAGCGGGTGGTTCGATAGTCTCCTTCGCAGCCGCTCGGGCCGGAGTCACGCAACGCTCCCCGTCCCCACGCGACTAACTCAGAGGGGACTGTGCGCAGTCTTAACACTTTATCACTGATGGTCTCCTTATTATGTGAAGTGCGCCGATAAATACAGGTTTTAAAGACATAAAGACATTGCTGTATTCTGGAGGCATTTCTAGTCCGCTAAACGCGTCGACCGGCAGTCCATCACCGGACCCGTAAAAGATCTATAAAGCACGGAGCGTCTGCGTTTTTTTAGCATTTGTTTGCAATTTGCACTCAACGGACGAAAATTTTAATTGTAGACCTACATACTTAAAAACCAAGAAAAACAAAAAATCTTGTTTTTAGCTTTTTAATATTGCATCGATCTTAAGGCAAGAAATCTTTTGGGTCAACTGATGCCAGTTTTGAAGGGGTAGTTTCTAAAGAAACTGTGGTGCTGCGTCG
>NC_090872.1:3266159-3276159 GCF_036669935.1 Montipora foliosa | reverse complement strand
TTATCAAAAAGTAATTTGTAGTGCTCGGAATCCCGGGAAATCCGTATTAGGGTTGGCCACAAATTGAAAGGAAAGAAAAATTGAGAATTAAATCCGCGACCTCAGTTTTGGTCAGATCACCGTTGTTCAACTGATTGAGTTGCAGATCAGACGGGAGTAAACCGTGAGTATTTAAGAACTTATTTAAGTCGCGCAAGAGAGAATGTTCACAGTACGAAACGGTACGTTGACCTTATAAAATATATAAGCGTAATTAGATGCACGCCCATTTGTGATATCCAACACGAAGTGTCCCGTTAAGTGTCCCGATATTTGCAACAATAAGCATCTTACAAAATGTAGACTGAGTGTTCCTTGCATTCAACTCGACAATTTAAGGAATTGTCTCTTATAGAGCGAGTTTCAATTGAGTGTGGTAAAACCAAAACCAAAGTAATTAGTTTGTCCAATCAAAGAGGACGGAGACAATCCAGTAAACCAATCAAAACTCGAAGTAATTACACGTAGCCGACACAAAGCGCGGGAAAATGTGCACGCGCGAGCCACGATTGGTTTTTGCTGTCACTTCTGGTTGGTTGAAAAAATGGCGCGAGAACTTTAAACCAATCACTGAGTGAAGTAATCATAAACCAAAGTAATTATCTAATTACTTTCGACACTCATTTGAAAACCGCTCTAGTAGACACATGAAAAATTCAGGCGGCTTTAACGGGATACGAACCCATGATGACCTCTGCGATGCCGGTGCAATGCTCAACCAACTGAGCTATGAAGCCACACAGTTGGGAGCAGGTCAATTTGTTGGGCTCATTTGTTCTCGAGAAAGGACTTGAACAGTAAATGAAAGAAAAAAAAGAAAGAATACGCATTTCTGTCATTCAATAAGCGTCTTGTGAGTTAGCGTCACTCGAGGCAATCTGCAAACCCACAAGAACCAAAACCTATTGTAGCTTTAAAGGCTTCCTGCCCTTGGGGAAATACCAAACAGATGGGTAAAGCACGCAGGCTAACTGCCCCGGGTCCGCAGTAATTGGCCTTAGCTGTTGCGGTATCCCTGTCCTTGTACCTATTTGTATTTTCATTTTCTGTTATGTCATGGTATTTGTAGTGTTTGGACAAAGCTAATAAATTAAATTCAGTAAAATCAAGGCTTAGTGGATTAATGCGGCATTTGTGCTCTTCTTTAAATCAGCTCTGGAAAAGCTCTGTCCGTGTGAGCACCAGCTGCTGGTGTCTCAGTTTAATGAATTGAACCGAGGCGGCGTTATCTGACCGAGATGCTCAACAGAGCTTGATAAAAACTCCTTCGATTGAAATAGTTAGCAGATATGCTGCATCCGTACGCAATTGAAATGGAATGATTGACTTAAGAAAAACGGTAAAGTACGTCATAGTGTTGGAGTAAAGTAGTTTTTATTTCGCGCACTATCTTCTGTATTATCAGGAGCCCGGTATTATTTTTCAAATCTCCCTCTCTCATTTTCACTGTATCACTCAACTTGACTAGAGATCAGGAAACGATGAACTGTCTTTGGATGGAGTTACCAACTAGATAAAACGCATGTTATTTTACTTCCGGTCAACTAAGTACATCGCAATACTCCGAATTAGAGCTCATCTGCTTTGGGATTGTAATAGGTACAGAGCTGGTGACATAGCGCATTTCAGCTTTACCTCCCTCTAAATCTCTGTGGAGACTACGTCAGTAATTGTGAATGTCATTTTCCTGAAAGTTTTCACTGTCGTTTGATACAAGATAGGGCAAGACTACAAAATACAGATCATAAAATACATTGCCACCGCAATGAGTCCCACTCATAGATTATCGACCCGCCGCTCAACAATATGCGTTTTCGTGTTTACCTTTTTGGTAAAGTTTTAAAGAACAACTTTTTCAGATCTAATATGATATGATGTCGGGGAAACCTTAGTCTCTCAAGATTCTGGAAGCAGTTTCTTTCGTTATATCAGTGTAAATGGATTCATGACAACTCAGATTCAATCTTCACCTTGGACAAGTTGCACTTTGTGAATTCATCGGTTTTACGCCATGCGCAAGCGCTTTTGTCAGCATTCTTGACACAGTAGGAATGATCCCACTCGCAGTCACCAGAGCGGAAGCCAGATTCTTGTTCGCATCCTTTCAATTCCTCACAGTGCTCTTCATAGCACGGGGAGACTTGACAGTCGCAGTTACTGCCATAGAATCTCCTGATTCCCATTCGTTGTCGCGAAGTAACATCTGACCACGGCTGGATCCAGTCGCACATATTTAACCGAATTTTTCTTTTCCATACTCTCCCTGACAAGAGGTAGACCGTGTTACTAAATAATGTCACGCCACACCGCGCACCGTCTGACGCCGTGTAAGCCCTGGCAATCAAGCTGCGTTTTTTCGAACCGTGACGCTGAATAGCATCGGTCTGGTTCAATTGTGTCTCTCCTTTGAAGATTTTCTGGACCCTGAGATTGAAAGCTAGAGTTTTGTTATCCTCTGTGAGAAATTCTTGCGACAAGATCTTGGCACGGATTACTAAACGGGAGAAAACAAAAGAGACATCTATCATTGTGAACACCACAGGTAAAAATTCAAGACGTTAGAGGCAGTTTGATCCAGCAATATTGAATTTAAAATTAAGTTAAAGGAGCACGCCCGACGAGGCTGCTGGGTAAGGCGAAGCAGTTACAGTCTCCAAAGAATTGTTCTGATACATCGCTGGTACGTCAATGATGCCCCACAGGATCGGTGCAAAAAAATCCCGCGGAAACAACATTGGGATAGACCTTATTCATAAATGGCGGTCAATTTATAATTTTTTTGTCGAAGTGCAAATTAGCCTACCAAGCCTCGATACCATACAGTGAATTGAAAAGATTTCTTGCTCTAAAATGAGGCTTGAGTGGGCTAATTTGCACGTGGACAAAAGAATTATAGATGTGACCGCCATTTATGAATAAGGTCTATGGAAGGCACCAAATCTGGGCTAATGTGTGCTGTTTCAAGGGGTTTTTTTTTTTGGGGGGGGGGGGGGATAGGGGGCTAGCTGTATTATGCCCAAACATGAATGAGATGAACAGCCGTTTCGCACTTGATCGTTGCTGTGCATTCGTTTGTTTCGACACAGATAAGAACGATTGAACTCCACCGAAAAACATGTCATAATTAGCATGTAGGCTCTTTATAACAACCTCCTGCAAAAACAAACGTTTTCTTTTAGTTTTCTTTTTGAATTAAATAGTTTCCGGGGCGTGAATGCGGTAAGTGAAAAGTCAACAATGATCTTAACAGCAATCATCGGTACGTGCCTCAAGGCAATAAACGGAAAATTAAATATTTGCAAAGCGCTGAAACAGTGGGGAAAATAAACACAACACAGTAGAATTGCGCTAACATTTCTCTTCCAGAACTAAACACAGCCACGCAAAGCGCGTAACTTAATTTCAGTCCTTTGCTTCATGTTACTGTCATTTTCAATACGAAAAAAGTAGCTAAGCAATGGCGCAATTCACTTTCAAGCCGGGAATAATGATTTTTTTTAATGTGCGAAGGAAAACTCCGGTAAACACCCAACACAGAGAATTACATTATATGCAGATTTGAAACAACATCTTCTATCGTCTTGTGTATTATTTATTGATGACACGCTTGCTGGAAGCCATTATGTTTCGTTTCTTGCGGGAAAAGCAGCTGAACGTCCGTAAACACGACAATTGAAATATTGCTTCTTTCGGTTGACAATGTCCGTGTTATCTTGTCTTATCTCTAGTAAAGAGCTAAAGGCATGAGGAATTGGTGAAATAGTTTGATTACAACTCCTTCATTTCCTCACGAACTTTAAACTGATCCATGAAGGCGTGGACACCGTGACATTGACTAATATCTTATGGACCAACGTGAATATGATTAGTTTCAAAATACGTGGGCCAGAGCGAAGCAATTCGAACAAAAACAAGAGGAAAACTGGGTTTTCTTCAGCAACGATCTCTTATAACGGAAAGTGATTTCAGCGATAAAGGTCAGAGTGTTAGTTGCTGCTGATAAGGGATAGAAAGGAGGCCTAATCCGTGTAGTTCTCAAAAGGATATAAATAGTCAAGAGGAATGAAACCTATACTCGGATTATAGAATTTTGTTGAACTCTTAGCTTCAACCGAGGTTAAGGACAAAGTTCAAATTGCAATTTTGGTGTTCCTCAGTTTCGTGAAGCTTCACGAGAGCGCACTTTTTTTCCTTTAGAAAACAGTTTCCTTCAATTTGGAAACTAAGAAACGGCGCACCATGCATGCAGTGATAACAGCGAAAACTTGGACCATAAAATAAACCATATTCTGAAAAGTTTCCGTGACCAAGTGTCTCAACTTTGGTTCATATTTCAGATATTTCAGTCCGTAAACCGTGCGTCATATGCAATGTATCAGCAATGCTTGCTGACGGCTGAGATATTGTCATCTTTCTCAATTATAAACACACGTATACTTTGCTTTAATCAGAACGTCCAAATTGAGGCTGAGCCCGAACAGTCATATTTTTTTGGCGATTTGAGCCATAAAACGTTCTAAACACGTTCTTAAAATTGTACGGTGTACTAAGTTCAACGTAAGTTCGACTTCACTTTTGTGACGTCAAACTGACTTGTTCTTTAGAGTAACATGCAATTAGAAAACCACATTGTTAATGTTTAAAAACGTCCCTAACTTTCTAAGTTAATTGCCCTGTCAGATTACAGTTTTACCATTTTCTTAAAATTCTGAACGTTCTTATTAAAAAAGGTTCTTAGAAAAAGAGATTGTACCGGTTTTACACGTCCTCCTAGAGTGAGGATATACACGAATTGGTCCGAATTAGACATGGTATGTTAACATCTTGTTGCTGTTACAGCTGTTACTATTTCTGAGGTTTACTTGGCCATGCAGTTTCTGACTGATTGAACTTTCTGGTGAGCTTTGCGGCGTAGACGGTGTCTCAGGCGTTAACCAGAAATTGTAAGATTTTTCGCAAGAAGCTGTTGTTGTACTTGAAGTGCTAAATATACAAAATAGGTATCGTCTCAGTCCACTTATTTATCGTCTCAACTGTGGGCAACCCAACATGTTTGTCAAAGTTGCGTCGAGATATAGAGGAGCACGATTCACTGAGGTTAGTTTTAAGTTGCTTTGAATGGCCGCCTCGGGTTGAATTCCTGTCTGCTCCAATTGTTAATTTATTTAATGCATCTTAATGAAGTCTTTAATTGATCGACTGAAAAGGTCTGAAAACAGATAAGAATGGGATTCTCTGAAACAGTTTGCGTGAAGAATGATAAATGTCTTTTTGAACTCTTTAGAGATAGGTGAAACGGCAGATGAAAAACATGACCTAGCATCGGCTTAGTGAAATAATAAGCTCTTTCCCTTGCGGAACCTCGAAAAGATACCGTCATTGCGGACGTTGGAATGAAGGAAAACTGAACATCTCGGCAAATCTCGGCAAACTTGATTCCTGACATAAGAATCAGAGCTTTAACGCCCGGGCTTTAACGATCACCGAATGACATTGCCCGGGTTTCTACAAAACTGAACGTTAAGCACATGTGGAAACTTGGCTTGGAAGCTAGCCTAACCGTAGTTACTATGGCCTAACTGGAAACTTACCAAATTGTGCGCGACAATACATTTCCTGCGGGTGGCTCTTCGCGCAAGAACACGCCTGGCACGTCGTCAAAGAACCTACCAAAACTGATATCACGATACTGTAAAACGCTACGAGATTCATCGTGCTAATTGGATCTCAATCCTTTGTTACAAGCTTGAAACTGTCAACGCGTAATGCGCTGCAATGAATTGAATGATCTGCTTTTATACGTACTAAAAACGTGATCAGGTCATGTGCTGCTAAAACTAAGCTGAATAACGTCATGTTCTTCATTATATCAGTGACACTTTAGAAATTTCAAAGGACACCACCTTTTGGATAAGGAGCGCGATAGCGGCACATTTGTGTGATGTTCGTGCTTGCACTATTATCCTGGTATGACAAGGATTTGCCAAAAGAAACATTGCTAATAGTCAGTCAGTGGGAAAACTAGACGAAAGTTCTCCCGCGATCAGTAAAAAATCGTTATCTATGCCGGTGCTCGGACCATAGGACAACTTTTTCCTTTACCCTAATGTAACCCACTTTAAAACGAATCTTGTTTCAGCAGATTCAACAGGACTTTCCCGTTTATTTTTTCAACAGATAAATACTGTTCTATTATTGAAATCCTATTAAGCCTACATTAAATTTTGAGGTCCGATTTTACTAGTCTTGCGTTCTCCAAGAAATAGAATGGCTGCCAGAAAAAAAGGGAAAGATACTGTTGCTTCGTTACTCCCGATCTTTATCATCTGAAGGATTATGCTATCAATTTTGCAATTTTGGTCTCTGGTTTTCAAGTTAACGCAGTGAAATTAAGTTAACACAAGCGTGCTTAAAAAAAGAAAATGAAATACCTATGTCATTTCGAACATATGGGCAACAGAAAAAAACTTTTATGCAGGAGAGCTCATAGTTGCGAATTTAAAAGAACATGCTGAATTGTAGGAATTTTCTTCATTTTTGGGAGATAACATTTAGTGGACCTTTGATATTTTAATGATAATGGAACCTCACAGGGCCGGAAAACGATAATTTGTAGAAACATTTATGGAACCGTCGAGACAACCATTAGCCTGAAATCTGGAGAGAAATCGTCGCAAGTAATCGGGTAACGCCTTTTTTGGCCATTGTGAAACATCAAAAGATATCACATGAGTTCAGAAGAAAGGTCAGTTTGCCCCTGTTAAATATCTTTTTGCAATCAAAAATCAGTAGTTTCCAGATTTTCATATGAGAGTTTTTTACTCTTCATTGTTTTTGTTAAATTCGAAATTAGGAATTAGTACATCGTTACGGAACAGGGAAACACTGGTATTCTGCAGCACACACGTACTCTGCTTGAAAAAGTACGGTGAACGAATGTAGAAGGTTCTGTATAATTACACTAGTTTCTATTTACCACAGATTCATACTGACTCAGTATGAGACAGTGTCATTGACAGTGTGAACTAGGTTATTTTGGAACATTAAGCCATGACTGTTTTTCACGGCAAGATGTTTTGGAAAGAGAGGACAACTGAGTTCCGCTTAAATGTGTTCATCTACAATTGATAATTGAATGCAAAGTCGATTCCCTAATTGTATACACCATCGTATAAAAGAAAAAAATCACGCCGCAGCTATTTAAAAATGGAATGATGCTTTTCAAAGAAGAACCATCATTTTTGAACCCACGCCTTGAAATACTTAAAAGCTCCTTAAAGCCAGGTTTAACGCGATCGAGCACGCTCTCAGTCTTGAAGATAATTGAATCGTGATGGGTGGAACTGATAAAAACGGAGTTGACCAAAAAAAACGCCTTTAAATCAACATTTTTTCCTTTACGGAGTAAACTAGTAGCATTTTTAGATGACAAAACTGAAAATTAACTTTTACTAAGAAAAAGTTATTGATCTTTAATTAATAAGATTTCGCCCCGCGCTGTATTTAAAGACTTAGTGACATAGAATAGGTGATATTTCAGAAGTAGGCCTAGGTTATAATGGCCGAGCTTTTTATCATTTAGGCCATTCGTGAAAGACAACAAGTCTTCATCTTCTTTTTAAACCTGCAAGAATTGACGAGGCAGACTGTCAAACAACAAAGTAATAAAACTTCAAGAAATAACGATAACAATATTACAATGGCAAAAATATCAAATTTATAAAAGTTAGGTTGAGCACTTTTGACTAATTGAAATTTCCAGCGTTAGTTTTCCACTTTGTGACTGCGTAGCCGCTATCGAAATAGTCCCAGTTTTTCTGCGCGGATCATGTGCCCCTATTATTATCCCAGTGTTAATTAGTATTATTATATAAACATCAATGCGCTCACTCGTGAAATATTTTTCAACACTCGAAGAGAAATTTCGTATCTCCGCACAGCCATGTAATATCCTCTATTTCGTATTCACTAAATTAGTGGATAGCATTGAACGCGAGCCCTGATTGGCTACTCAAACTCCGGGTAACTTTGCTATTCACCTCCCAGCGATTAGCGCGGAATTTGCGCCCGAAAATGTTGTAATCTTTGCAGGAATAAATGAGTAAAATCATATTTTTGTACTACCTTATCTTACTGTTTTAGTACTAAATCATCCAAGATGCAATGTACGATTTTCGCGAGAGAAGCGCACTTTCTTGTGTGGTACCGATAAGTAAATAAGTAGGTAGATAGTTTATTTCCAATTTCAAGACTGAACTGAGTTAAAGATTTACAAAAAGAAGATATAGATATGAATACAGGACTTTCCACGTACAAAGTTTTGCAATTACCTAAGGAAATTCAATGCTACGCACGCAGCTTATGTATTCAGCGGTCTCACGCCAAGAGCATGCGGCTCCCTCTTTATTTGCCAGACAGTAGGAATGGCGCCATTTGCAGCCCTGGTAAAACTCTCGCAGCCCTCTCATAGACACTTGACATCCCTTAAGATGTTTGCAAGGCCATCCGTAGCAAGGCGTTATTTGACACGCGCAGTTTTGACCATAAACACCACTGATTCCCGTGCGGTATGCCGTTGTGACCTTTGACCAAGGCTCGATCCAACTGCCTAAATTTAGCAGGATCTTCTCATCTTTGATTACACCTGTTAAAATGTATTGATTGCCAGGTGCAATACTAACCGCATCAGCGTAAGCTTGTACCAACAAACTCCCTTGGCTCACTGAGGTGTTGCTGTTCGTTCTATTGCCATCCTGTGTTCGGTTTGTAGGCAGTAAGTCGGCTCCTTTATATAAGTGCATTATCTCCAAATCGTACACGCAGATCTTGTGTTTTACTCCTTCCTCCACATCCTTCTTTGACAACACCCTGGCGTGGATGGCTGAATATAAGAAAAGAAATCAAGTTCAGTCAGCTATCTGTCTATTTAGACGACCCTACATCTTCTAAGTGACAGAGGGCTTCTTTTAGAAAATGTATTTTTACTGATTAAATCCCTGGAGAACGCCAAAGGAAACTGCCAAAAAATGCGACGACTGTGACAATTTAGCCTCCTGCACAAATGAAACTGGTTTCTCAACTAAAGACAAAGAGGGTTTTTTTTTTTCGTCTTTACGCCCGCTCTTTTTCTAATCGTTGAGTTAAGTTTAAAAGTTCGCCTGCCAGTGAACAATGCAAGGTAAAGGATTCTGATGGACCTAATACGCAAATTTGTATAACAGACGTCATGCTGACAAGAAAAATATACAAGATGGAGGCTGAGGTTTTTGTAATTTCATCATCATTCCAATACATCGTCAGGCTCGGCCTGGCTTCTTCTTTAGTTAATGCAATTTCATCATATACATTCTACATTCTATGGTACAAATTTGGAATTGAAGAAACCTCAGCCCTACTTTACGTTCTTGTTCTGGTTTATAACGCCTTTTACCTGCCAATTTTTACCAACTAAGAAGAAGTAAGGAAACTGGAAAGATTTCTTTGTGATTTTTTCTTGACTGGCCAAGAGAAAGAAAAAGGTGTTTACGGAATATTACCTGTCTTGAACAGGGTATCGAATTTATCATTTTTTGTCTTAATCAGGGTATCGATTTATCAATTTTTGTCTTAAACTGGGTTAAATGTCTTGAACAGGGTATCAAAAATCGGAATTCTGTCTTAAAATGGGTAGGAAAATCAGCGATGGAATATTCCAGAAGGTTTGGATGCCGTTTGTTATTCGTCGCTTGACTCATGAAGCCGTCCACGAGTTCGTTTTTGTCAACATAAAGCTGCACCTCGAGCAAGCTTTATGCCTTTTTTCGTACTTTGAAGTATCCAATCTTCCCGAGTGCTTCTTCCTCAACACACACACTTACTAAAACGTGACCCAATTGTCAAGAATATCATGTTATACATTGATTACAACGTTACTATTTCCTCCATTAGTCCACCAGTTATGAAGTCATGAATCTTTTTTAGC
>NC_090872.1:3251159-3261159 GCF_036669935.1 Montipora foliosa | reverse complement strand
GTGAGGCGATGGAATTTGACTTTTCAAGAAATACTAGTTTCTGTATTACAGAAAATGGCGCCGATAGCTTGCACGCCCGCAAAGACTTGTGGTTGTCGGTGGCCCTTTAACTCAAGAGTGCCACTGAAAAAAATTGCATTGTCTAACGCGAGATAGTGGCGAAAGTATTGACTTCATGAACGTCTACTAAAAACCCTTTGAACCCCGGAGGTTTTGTGGCATTGCATTGGTTCGGGGGATACGTTTCTTGTGTTTTCCCGAAGGGGTTTTTGTTTTTCGTATCCGGGGTGTCACTTTTGTATAGTGTGGGCCTTCTATTTTTGCTCAATGTTTCATCTTGAACGTAGGCGGTTTTTCGACTGTCATTGGTAAAAGGCCAGTGGATACCTAAATAAACGTAATGGATTATATTTGTCTGATACTGTGTAGTGAAGTTGAAATAATCGTTTGTCATTATACAGAGTAAACACTTGGGAGTGACAGGGTTGAAGAAGGGGTTCTTAGTTACAAAAATATCGAAGAATACTGAGGTAACTAAGTGTATAATTATGCAGCATATGGTCTATAAAAAGAAAAACAACGGGCAATGACTGACTTACAGACAGCATGACACCCTTCATGCATTACCGTCAGTCGTGACCAGGCTCTTGGTTATTAGGCCGTAGAAGTATCAATTTCTGTCTTATTCGTACACTCAAACGCCAGAAATCATTGCGTTTTTCGTCAGTGGGGAAACCCCTCAGGGACAAAGCATCAAGTGTTAAGTTTTAGAATGCAGTCAGAGTCTTTCCATTTGTTTGGCTATAAGAGAAATGCAGTTCCAGGTACCACAATGCACAAAAGAGGTAATAAACAAGACTTTCTGATTGATCGATGATCAAGTAATGTCTCAGATGGCCAATGAAATGCCATCCGGTATTACGCTTGCGTTTTAGCCTGCTTGTGAACGGTAATTTGTGTTTCGGTCGCCATATTGGACGGGTGGACGTCGGGAGATCTGGGGCGAGGGAGACCCTGTCGTTTTGTCACCCGGCCCAGACCTATCCCACGCGCTTCCAATATGGCGTCTGAGCAACAACAACATTTACCGCCTGCGAGCAGGTTAGTTACGTTTCTTCTGATTAATTTCAATACTCTCATTTCGAATTTTTTTCATGTATATCATCAACAAGTAATAACATGATTTTTGCAGTTTGGAAAATACTGAGCACAAGTAAATTTTTTCAAAGATTACAAATTGCACCCGCCTCCGGGTTTGTGCTATTTTGTTCGTCTTTGAAAATATTTACTCGTTTAGTTGCACAACTCGAAATCATGCGATTGCCTGTACTAAGCAGACGAATTGCGATTGCCCATTTCCCGAAAAAACCATGAAATTGTTCTCGCTCTCCATTCAACACTGGCACTTTATTTAAACACAACACAAAGAAATTGCTATCATGTGCTATATATATATATCGTTGAAAACTTCTCAACCCTTGCGAACTCTCGCTTCGTCTTTACGACGTACATTGTTTGTTCCAAAATGAACATAAAGTTTAATTAAGAAAACGTAAGTCTGACAAGAGTTCAGTCAAAGCTGTCGTCACAAATAAAGATCTCTGCAACCTGCAACGTCCTTGCACCTACAGATTTTCTGATGAAGGGTCAATAAATGAAAAGAGAGGAACGAAGCGACTCAGTTATATCTGCATAATTTATCAGATTTCTCAATTATCAATGTTTTCTTCGTCAACTGTTCAAATCTCGATTCTGAGCCATCAGTCAGTGCTATTAAAATTTAAAAAAAGCCCCCGCGAGATTTTGGCCATGCTGCATAAGGTTTGGCTATTTTTGCAATTAATTTGTTCGATGAAACACAAACAACTCTAGCACAATCTAGCCTTACAAAAATATGTCAAAACTAAAAAAATGAAAATCTTTCATTTCCTAAGGAAATACCTAGTACAGTAACATGCGGAAAGGGTCTTAAATCGAGACATGTTGACATGTTGCGGGCACGGCATTCGTTTCCTCGGCATATTTGTCTACCCAACCAGCAGCATTCTTTATCTGGCTTATATAGTATCTAAGTTAATTAAGGCTTACAGTATTCAGAGTGATTCATCGATCTTACTTACAGGAGCTTTTAGTATTTGAGATTTTCAAGAACGTTTTCTAAAATTTTTAAAAACCGCTATAGATATCAGCCCTGCCGCGGCACAAGGTCAAAAAGTCGATGTGCTCGGGCATATAGTGGTTGCAGGCGGACTGTACAACGATTTTTATATCACATGGATTTCTGTTTCGGAATACCGACTTCCAGTATCAAGTCGCATTGACTGTAAACAGTAAGGATAACCGAATTAAATGCCTCTTCTGTGCATAACCGCACCTGAAAAGAGCGCGACATCCAATCGGATAAAGACTTGCATTCATAGGTGGTTCACTCATCAAATATGCGTTTTTGGAAAGGTATAAACTGACGATAATCCACTTACAATATGGTAAAATTTAAACTAAGCCTTTTTACTGCGATCGCCTCCTTGGTTTTACGGGTTCAGTCTCTTGAGACACTTTTTGTAATCAGTAGTTATCCGCCAGTCGCACTTGTTTCCTTGCCAGTTTCTCAAGCAATAAGAGTTCGCACTCTTGCAATGTTCCTTCAAACGAGCGCGCCACTCCACCTTATCGCAGCCCTTTAGCATTGCTTTGCAGCCGCTGCCGAAGCACATACCGACCTGACACATGCAATTCTCGCCATAGAAACGCCGGATTCCAGCGCGTTGTTTGCGTGTAATCAATGACCATTCTGTGCGCCACTTGCACCCGCCTGTGCGAAGTCTTCCTTTTAAAATCTGTCCCGTCAGGAGATACACTGTGTTGTTAAGCAGATCTACTCGGCAAGATGACGCGCGAGCCGGAGTGTAAAGTCTGGCGCGTAGTGTCCGTTTTCGCGATCCGTACACTTCTATACCTTCGGAGCTATTTATTTCCATCGCTCCTTTATAAATCTTCAATATTCTTAACGTGTACACTTGTTCTTGGATGAATTCCGCAGGGATCATCGGCTCCGGTGGTTCAGTAAGCAAAGGCACTTCCGTGGTTTCAGAAAGAACTTTGGCTCTTATCACTATAGAGACAAAGAAAAAATTCATACGAATTTTGCTTTGAATAAAGATGGGCTTACAAAAAAAGATCAAAGCTTTGAATTCTCTGGAAAATGCAATTGAAATTTCTACATGGTACAAATTACTTTGCGCTCATTTGGCAAAAACGCAGATGCACTATTCATTAATTTTTTTTTCCATAACGAAAGGTTGTGATGATTAAAACGCTAATAAAATGGCGGTCGTTGCTTGCACCTATTAATAGGAGCTTACGAAACGACGACGCCGACGCCAACGACGACGCTACAAACTGAATAGCTTTAGTGAGCAAAAACAATGGCTCTGCACGCTCTGCACGTGCGTTTTACATTTTGGTACATTTCTTTGCCGTCATCTCCTAAGTGACGACGTGAAATGACCAAATTCAAGGTTCTGTGGAGGACGTTAGCACATGTTGATGAATTTTCAGTTCTCTTTCTACGCTTCCAACCGAGTCATACCAGTTTAATTCCTCGACAGTTACTACAAATTTTTAACGCGAAACGACATGAAATAGTTTCCTAGTGATATGAATGACGCGAACTTGTATTTTTAAATGAAGTCCTCGTAGCCGTCGTCGTCCTCGTTTCGTAAGCTCCCTATTGGGAAACGACGACAACGACTGCTATGAGAACGCCACAAAATAATGGGCGTGATGAAGAAAAGGCTCTGGACGCCCTGCAAGTGCGTTTTGCATTTTGGTACATTTCTTGGCTGTTCTCGTCCTAACAATAGTGCGTTTTAAGAAACGACGACGGCCAGACTACGACAACGCCACAAAACAGTAATATCATTGGTTAAAAAAGCATAAATAATCGTGCTGCCGCACGTGCAGCACGGATTTTAGCAAGTACGTTAGCGCTCCTCTGCATAACGACGGCGTGAAATCACCACATTTGAGGTTTTGACGACAACGTAAGCATGCAACAGAGATTCTGTCATTCTCTATTTCCACTCTTAAACCGCTCGTACCAGTTTATATTTAGGATACTTCGCCCATATTGTAGGAGGTGAGCGAAAATGAATAATCGCAAAAGACTTATGATAAAGCAAAGTTATATTTTGAGGTGACGTTTTTGTCGACCGTCTCCGTAATAGATCTTAAACTCTCTAACGACTTGAATTGACTAAATTTGAGGTTGTGTAGAGGACGTCCGAACTTGACGCACTCCGGCGGGCACAACAAACAGGCTATTGTCGTTGCCTCGTAGAAATCAATCTTTTGTCACTCGCAAAAAATGCAACTAGTGGCGGGTTTTAAATGACGGCATGATCACTCGGATAAGAAAAATCCAACGTGACTTCTACTGATTGGAGTGGAAATCACTTGTAAATTTCTGAGGCAATCAGTTTTCTATAATAACTCAAAATCTTTTCGCATTATAACCCTTCACCCTTTATATTGCTGAGGAATTAGTTCCATTCCAAGATGATCCTCAAAACGCCCTTTCTCGCCTCTAATGATATGACTAATCCTACAAGAACATAAGAACCGGCTCAAAATTTGTTTCGACATAAACATATTTTGCATCGTTCCAAGTATCAGCCAGCTTTTAAAGTCCACGCCCTCCAGCTTGGCTTGGAAATCACTCTTTCATGGTAACGAAAAACGTGAAAGATGACATTGGAACCGAAACAAAAGCTGTTCAAAATCCGAATGCAACTGATAGTTGAATAGGTATCCTGTGGTAATATTTGCGGAAATACCTGACCAATCATATTGAAAGAGGTAAGCAATATCCCCCAGTCTGGGACATCAATTTAAAAATTGCACCGTCTGAGACGGCGCGAAAGGCGAAATAAGCTTTACGTTGCTCAACCCACGAACGAGAAAACAAAAACACAACGGGTCTATTTGGAATTTTTGCTTTAATGACAAAGCTATGGCAAAATATATTCGGAAATTAAATTAAAGTAATTACAAGATAAAAGCAGCATAAGACCTAGTCAAAGTAGCTCAGAGTCTTACGAGTTGACCACGACCACTGAAAAGTCAACAATAGTTCATAAGAAGGAAAGGAATTCATTATTTGACAAATAGGATTTAGAATTACTACTACATAAAATAAAAAAAGCTATATTAATTGGAATGGAGTGATCAAATGAGTGTCGCTCTAACACCTCATTCCCGACTTACGTCATCCATAAACTAACAACGAGTTGAAACATTGGAAAATAAGGTAATATTGAAATGGGAAAAGAAAGTTGAGAATAAAAAAACTGCAAAATCACTATTGCACTTGTGAAGCAGATAATGATAACAATGACAAATCTACTATCCGGTGTTATTAATGTGCGAAACAATAATTGTTTTGTCAGTTTTAATATTTTGCAAGGAATTTCGAAATTTGCGCTGATTTCTTGCGACTGACTGGTCAAAGTCCATTGAAATCAAAGGTGAGAACTGGATCACGGTGGCTGGAGAATTTTCGTGATCACGGCGCCTCACTTTTTTGCTGTTGCTGTAACCGCGTCAACTCTTTATCGAAAAATCTCATTGTTTCACTATTATTTCGGATCAAGTACAGTACTTTAGCCACACGATTCACTGTAATTAGAGGGAGTACTCAAAAAGGGTTCAATTTATCTGTAGCATTTCGCACGCTGAGAGCTTGCGTGACTTCCTAATATCGCGTGACCATTGCTGTAGAATTTTACGCTGTCGATCTGTTGGATCTGGCATTTATATAATTGCAGATTTTTTCTTTTTAAAGCGACAGGATAAAATTCTTTTCAAACAATTTAACGACATTTTAGATGATTTGATTTTCAGCAATCTACTGACTGACAGAATTTCCGGTAGCTTTATAAGTGGTCCTTACAATACAGGGTAAAAGGCCCGGTTGGCTTTCAACATGCGCTTATTTTTTGTTATGACTGGCGTCTGGTATTGCTTTTTGCGCGACTATTTTTTTTGTCTTAATCGCTGTAAAACAAATTTTCCACCTATTCCACTCAAAAATGAGCAAAAGAAGACGTGGCTCAGTGCCTAAAGAATTATCTTTCTTCCCCATGTTTTATCCCTCTTCAAATCGTATTAGAACCAATATTGGCATTAGTACATCCAATAAAAAGATAAACTCTTTCCTATCTATTAAACCTAATTCCTGTATTAAAACCCTCTGAAATCTGCTTAAACAAGTATGTCTCCAAGTGATTATGCGTAGAAGTTCCGAATTCTGAAAACTCACGCAATCAAGTCGTTTACGAACGATGAAGGTATTCGTTTCAGTAAGGGATCATTTGTAACCAAAATAGGAACGATGAATGAATCAATAAACACCTTTCAGGTATTTTTGACAACGTTTCAAGGAAAAATGTTCTTGCAATTTTTCATGACTCTTGGTTTTAGTATTTCGATGTAACATATCGACCTGCTTTCCCCACTGGGAAGTTTGGGTGATCTCGGCATAAATGTCATAAATGAAAATATGTTAGGTTGTTTGTTAATTACATGGCGACATTGACTTTGCGCCCAGCGTGTTGGATTGAAGTTCGTTTGCGTTTCAAAGGTCTTCTGATAGGTGAACGGGCAACATTAGATGTAAAATGTTTTATCTCTTTGGCAATACTTAAAAAAAAAAGGTCACTTACCAAATGCAGAATTACAATATTCATTCTGCGGATGACTTGGAAGGCAAGAGCACGCACGACAAATCGCGACCAAAGCCACTTCGAAAAGCAAAATCACAAGAACAAACTTAGCCATTGCCATGAACACGAAATTATGCTTTTCCAAACAAGATGACTCAAGTCTTCAAAACTGCAACTTCTTCTTTGTTTCCCTTGTTATTTTTATGCTTTGCGCTCTAAACGTTTTCAGCTGCTCGTAACATCCGACATTCGAAGGTCCTTATACGAGATTCACCTGGTAACCAGATATATCAATAGGGCGTCATCTGTAACAGAAAAAAAATGTGATCCTCTTCGAGAACCTGTGATGTCATCAGGGATCAAAAATATCTTTGACAAAACCGTGCCTTGCCAGGACATAATCACGCCCGGCTAGAGGTTGGCCACACAGAGTTCTGTCATATTGATATGACAAGTTTTAAATTGTCGTTTTCCGGACGAGTGATGGAATGTCCCGGTAGAAGAGATGATGCCGAAGAAAAACATTAAAAATGTATATAAGCATAGACAGACATTTGTTTTGTGATTAAAAAAAAATGCTTTTCACAAGAAACTAGGGTCCGCGGCTTGTCGCTTTCATAGTGAAAAAAATACTTTTTAACCCCAGTTAAAGTTTCCTTTAAGTGTTAAAGATGCATTAAATTAAACTTTCTTTATCATTTAAGTAAAAATTTTTGAGAAAGAATGTGTGAGGCTAATCTTCACGAGGAATTAAAAATATTTACCCTCTATTAAGAGATAACAAAATGTTTGACATTTTCTATCGTTTTTCCAAGAGGATAAGTTATTAGTGCAGACTCCTATTTTCAATGTCGTAATATTAATAGTTTCTTTGCGTTCAAGAAGTCGCGTTTTTTTGTTTTTTTGTTGGGGGAGGGGCTCATTTTTGTCATTTTCTTTCGGTGTCAGGATAATTTTTGTTAAAAGTCATTGTCGATTAATTTCTGAGATGCGAAATATGCGTTTGGTGTAACTAAGTGCTTTGTAGTGTTGAAAATGACAATCAGATTTAAGTATGATCAATAACTGTGCATGATAAAATCTAATCTTCCGTTGTGGTGGACTGTTTCCCTTTAAAGTACAAGGTGTTCAAGCTTGTACAATTCGAGCAACTTTTAAACGTGTTGCGATTGTGAAGCAGAGTTCGCTCTTCCGTCCAAGGAGTTCTGCAAAAACCAAGATAAGTCTTGGCGGAAATTGGGAGCTTAAAGACGGGAACATTCTAACTTGTGATACTGTGTTCCAGTTTTTTTAATGTTTCATACCAGAGAGATTTCATCAGTTCCATTTCCATATTATCGCTCTTGAATAAATACTTATTACATTAAGAATTTCTTGGGTGTGTGAGAAATTACAACCTATCGATTTGCAGCTATTTGTCCCGCGGGACAGTTAAGGGACATCTCTGTCATTTCCATCCTTCGCAATACATCCCAAAAGTGGAAATAAATTAAAGTAAAGCTCTTTGATCTCTGAGTGTGTTTTCATTATTTAAGTGTGTTTTTCCTCGGTTCATATTTGTGGTAAACAATGTTTCCGTGTCGGCGAGGTATTGCCAGCGGCTCACTGCCAAACCACTTGGGCTCTTAGCTTGTTAAAAACGCCTCCGGAGAGAAATAAACCAACTACTGAATGTAGAGGTTAATGGAAGGTTGTTATTTAAGCTGACATGCGTGCTTAGGGTTTTTGGAGTGATTAGAAGGTCCGTATTATGACTGAAACCCAGTTATTTCTCGTTATTTTGCTGCCGTTATATTAAACTACTTATCTGTGAAATTCAAGTCATGAAATTACAAGGAACTGCAGGTGATTTTAAGGAGACAAACAAGATGCCA
This sequence comes from Montipora foliosa, assembly GCF_036669935.1. NCBI lineage: Eukaryota > Metazoa > Cnidaria > Anthozoa > Scleractinia > Acroporidae > Montipora > Montipora foliosa. The sequence continues at coordinate 3,252,563 of NC_090872.1, read as the reverse complement.
AGCGAGTTTTTTTAAACGTTTGAATCCGATGCAAAGTACACTTCGACAAAAGCAAACATGCATTTTACCGTGGTGCTGAAGACTTTATTGCCCAAGTACCAAGAAAAATGATTAAGTGTGACCGTTGAAATTGGGACCACTTTACCGGCTGCACTTTTTGTGGTTTTTTTCCCTTTTTTCACAATTAAGTGTTCTCACTGCGAGTTCAAGACATCGCGTGCTCTGAATTGCGTAGGCTTTGAGGTTTTTGCATTTGTTCTTGTAGCTTCTTCCTAAAGAGCTAAACACATTCTTTTATCACTAGTAATTGTTTGAGACTAAAATTCCACTGAGAAATAACGTAAGCAAAGTTTTCATCTCCGATATGTTTTCTGTATCAGTAGCATTCATTGCTGCTCCAGTTTTGCTTACAAGCAATTTTCCGTAAGTTTGAATTCCTAAACGTTGAACGCAAAAATGTGTTCGTCTTTGATATATTTAAACACGAACTCTTTGTTTTTTTCATAAGAACGTCTAATTTTGGAGCTTTTCCTCGCAACCTCTAAACTTGAGCAAACGATTGAGAAACAAAACCATCACGTATGCACATGCTTTGCGATGATGCGCGCATGCTTGGCCCCCGCAGATTGCCCAAAACATCTCAATTCTAACCTTGCGTACCTGCTAGCAGACTGACTTCAGAATGGAATCAAAGTACTTTGACTCGGAAAGCGGGCCGAAGAAGCAACGAGTATTGTATCGTGTTTTCTGTGACCAACCTCAATTTCTTTCTCTCCTGTGTTTTTTTTTTTATTATTATTATTATTTTTTTTCATTTCCTTCCTTCAAGTCTTGGCTTGCAGGAGAGGTGTTCTGCCAAAACACATCTCCAAATCATGCAGGTCACATTTCAGCGCAATATTGCAAAACGTTGTGATAACAGTGTTTTCTGAGTCAGCAGTTTACTCCTGAATCGAGCGGCTCGCAAATATTTGTTTTAATCACTTTTTCTTACAGGGTCTTATAGGGAAAGTTAAAACTCAATGGCGTCAGTATACATTAACTTGGCGTTAATAGTTGTATGCTCGGCTAAGACTCTTATTGTTCAGTGTTAAGGTTAACCCTTTAAGATCCTTTAAGGCCTATAAGTAAAACACACCCAAATAAGGTTTCCGTTAAATCAACTAAACCTCTTTTCTTGAAATACCGGTAAGCTTAAAAATATTGGAAATTCTGTGGTGGTCGCTAATGCGACCAGTTTCCGAATTGATCCCAATTTTGTGGTTTTCCTAACTCAGGTGACATCTAAATTGCAAGGTAAACCCATGCTGATTAGATGTGATCATTCCACGACATCAAAGCGAGTCATTTTCTTTCCTTAATTGGCTCTTTTCGTTTTTACTGTTTCTTGCAAAAGGAACAAAA
>NC_090872.1:3216159-3246159 GCF_036669935.1 Montipora foliosa | reverse complement strand
TCTCCGAGGTGGCCTTTGAAGAAACTTTACTTGTTGATTTCAGACTGTTGTGTGATATAATCTTTCATTCAATGAGATAAACATCTTTTGGAGGCAGACAACGTAGATGTCGACTCATCTTCAGACAGACTGAGCGCATTTTTAGCAAGATTATTCGCTCTATTCTCACGGGTATCCATTTTGAAAGACGAGAAAGAAGGCTGCTATGTCCTTGATGTCGATTGAAAAATATCTTTACGGGAGACATCCTTGCTTGAGAGAACGCAGACAAAGCAGTTGTCATTCAGTGATACAAAACGGATCAAAACTGATGTAATTACTCTGGTCAGTCGCAACTGAAAGCAACGCATCCGTTGCTGAAAGCAGGAAAAAAGCGTGCCAGCAACCTATATGATTGTTTCTGATTGGTAGAGAATATGTTGGACATTGTAAAGCCACTCAATGCGTTGCAAAACCATATGAACTGCGAAAATGCCGGCATCCGTAAACGTCTATCGTTTGACTAAAACGCCTTAAAATACGCCGACGAAAACGAAGACTAGAAACGGCTCCAAAAGTACTCAGCAGTAGCCTTTACTGCATGTGGACAGGCACACGATGACGTCAGTGTGTAGAAAACTTTAGAAAACGAATTGATGAAACTGAATTAGCGCAATCGATACATTCATATAATTAATTCAGTACTCTCATGTATTCAAGTTAGTCCTAATTGTCTTTGTTTTTACCAAATTGCAACCAGATAGCTCTCTATAAAGTTATTTTCAATGATTTAAGCTTGTTTTAGAGTGATCATGTATAATATTAGTCTACATATTAGTGTACAGGCACGCCCTGGCAGCATAGAGCCGTTGAGGCTAGCATGTTCATTTTTTGCGCTCCATGAGCGTACACTGGGTTTCCTGTGGTACGAGTTACACAAAAACAGAAGGCATTGAATTGGGTGATATTGAACTGCAGGGTTCCAGTTAATTTTTAAGTGAGGGTCTTTAAGATCATCTGAGGGGTCACCCAGACGTCGTACCAACAGAGGCCTTTTGGCTTACATGTTTAATTATTTTGTAATCATCATCATCATTCGACTGCGGAGCAGGCGATTACAAGATTTATCCAGGCACGTCGATCTTAGGCAAGTGTGGCGATTATGTCGGCCGACATCTCATCTTTATCATACCCCAATACGTGTTGAATGTAAGATAAGTATGAGGTACAGAGGAGGTCGAGGTACGAGGCCGCGAGGACGTCCAGGTCTTCTTTTGCCATGTGGTGGTATTTAGAGTGCATATCTTCTGGTAGGCTCTTCTTCTGGGAGACGATAGACATGCCCAAGAAAATTCAGCTGTCGTTTCCTTACATGGTGAACAAGACGCTCTGCGTTGGTTATGGAGTATACGGCAGAGTTGGATACATGGTCTTTCCGTTTAATGTGATCCTCGGCTGTAGCAAGAAGCACTTCACATTGCACTCTAATCAGTTAAGTCTGTAGCAACAAGTGGCAAATGCATTGATTTTGCATACCATATCATGAGATAGCACTCAGGCCTCGCAGCCATAGAGAGGGACCGTCAAACAAACTTTAGTTAAAATGGGTACTTGCGAGTTTCTCCAAAATCGTTGGAGCTTCCAAAAGCACCCCATGCTAGCGCCTTGCGTCTTTTAAAATCACTTGCGGAAGATGCCATTTGGGAGCCGAGATACTGAAAATCAGTCACATGGTTGATGGCTTCACCATAGACTTGCAGTGGTGGCGTAGGACGACAATTTGCAGTCATGTATTCTGTCTTAGGCACACTAATTATCAAGCCGAGGCCTTTTGCTGCTGATGCTGTTCTGGTAAGCTGGGCCTGTGCAATGTCCTGATTATTTACATTTCATCTCTCGGGTCTGGGAGCCTTCTTTGTCGGGTTTCTGAGAAACGTATCTATTTTGTCTTCACGGTGAACTATTTACACAATCGTGAGGTTGAGCGGCCAATCAAAATACAGTTTGTAATTGAAAGGCTAAACATCTATGAGATACAAAAACAAAATTTATCGCAAATCACAATGCTGACAAGTACAAAAGCGAAGAAATGGTTAATAAATATTACGTTTTACACTATAATGAAAAAAAAGGTTCTTTTTCTGACGTTAAAAACTTGGCTACCTATCAATCATTTGACAGAAAGAAAACATTCCTGTCATCTTTATAAAAAATGCTCGCGTATCACACTTCGACCCACGTATGCAAATTTGTTAAGCTCGAATATTACACAACATGATAAATTTACAAAGGAAAATCCTTCGTCAGAGCGAATCGGAATTCGAATCGAATCAGATTCGCTCTGACGGAGGGCTAACGCTCGAAACGTCAGCTTTTAGAATCTCTGTACGGTGGCCAATTTACATTATCAACTCCGTTGATAAAAGCAAAATTCTTTAACAGTAAACACAGATGCATTCAAGGTGTTCGATTATTTCTCTGACTTTGTTAAACCCATATCCAGCCAGAGTAGAAGAAGTTACCAGAGAATTTGCCATTTGGTTTCAGTATTGTACATAACACTATGGCTAACAAAATATTGACAACCGACGGCGAAAGATGCAATCGTTGTGGAAGCCTATTATTCGTCGCTTTTAAGATTCCAGATATTCATTTTTCACAGCTTGTGTTGTTTATCGAATTGACGTTCCATTATTGAGCTCCAAAAGGGTATATTTTGCTTCAAAGATCCAATAAAACACCATTCGCGTTACATCGGCTTCGCCGCCATTTTTTGACATGTGTCCACCTAATAAAATCTATGCATTTCCACTACCCCCTGAAACCTACCAAAGACACGCGAAGGATACTCTAGGCACAAAACCAATACTTAGGGGAGCGACAGGTTTCCATTTTCCCGACACGGAAAAAAAAACGGAGAAATCGACCCATTTGTTGACTGGATTGCCATATGGCAACCCAGTAATAAAGATTACCTTCCTACCTACCTACCTACCTACCTACCTACCTACCTACCTATCATGGTTGAACGGAGACATTTGAACATTTACGTCATAAGTCATTTTCATCGTTTTTGAGTGTGGATAGGAAAAAAGGATATGAAGAAGTTCGTGCGCATTCATGAACATATTTTGTTTCGTTTTCTCTAAAATGAAAACGGAGAGGAAGGCCTCAATATGGAGATCATTCTATGGTGGGCGGCTCACATGCTACTTTACTAGAGAGGAAATTTAAAAACGCGGTCCATAGATTGATATAAGCTCAACAGAGCAAATAGTACTATATTTTTGATATAAAATATAAAATGGTAATAAAATAACTCTGTGCGGAATAGTTTGCGTATCACTGTTGTTGCGATATCGTTTCCCGAAATCGTTGTTAAAAAGGTATCCCAATTTTTTTCTTCCTCACAACTGAGCGCCTCCAGAATGCTGTAAGCAGAATTATGACTAGCTTGAATTTTAGAGTGGCTGGGGGAAGGGGGGGGGGGGGTATGAAGCTCGCACCACAACATTATCGGCCCCCTCTTTCTAAATTGAATTTTACATTAGTCAAAATTACGCACTTTTGCCACTGTAAAGTTAACGAATCTTTCAAAGTGAAGCATCTTGTCGCATTTATTTTGCTTACGCTTCTTTTTTTTTTTTCTTCATCAGGTTTGTGTTCCTAATCACCGAAGTTTCCAGGATATCGCGAGCATCGTGGCCTTATCCGATACTTACGCGACCACTGAACCGTTCATTCCAGGAAAATGTGACATCAGGGTTCAAAAAATTGGCCCTCACTATCGCGCCTTCAAGTACGTTTACGCTCTCATGAAATTTTTCAAATGCTCCCGTATTCCTCAGCTCACCCTTTCACCCCAAACCACCACCATCGACGACTAAAATTGTCTGGTGTTGGACAGAATAAAATTTTGAAGTGTTTCTCTTGGGAGGAAATGGATGAAACACGAAGGCAACATATGTAAACAATACGAACACTTCATTAAACGAGGGACGCGTATTTTACACCTTAGGGCCTGTTTACATGGAGGTGGGGTGACTTGAAGATGGTGTGACCGTGCGATGGTGTAACCGTCCTGTCCACATAAACTCTTTTTTTTTTTTTTCAGCCTTGTATTTACATGAGGCGGGTTGCCCGGTCTACCAGACCGTGTAACCTGCCCAGCTGGGGTCGCATTTTGCCGTGTAAACGCTTGAAGGTGGGGTAACCCACCAACCCAGGGTCAGCTCGTGTCATGATATACTACTGCCTTTGGCCGAGGTGTTGCAGCATTGAAAGTGATAATAAGAAGCCACAGCACTGAATCGTTGAAGCAAGAGAAGCTTGTGAGAGTAAAGGAGCATTAATTGCTAAAATGTGTCCTTCGCCCGCTATTCTGCATGTTTACGTTTACAGTAGCCTCGAGATAGATACCCCCGGGACCCCGGGGTGGTAAGATTGCATGTAAACGCGATCTATTTTGCGACCCCACCTGGGCTGGTTACCCCACCAACCCGGGTTACCCCACCTCCATGTAAACAGGCCCTTAGTGTATTATCCCATTCGGCCCCCACCGGAGAAAACCCCACGGACTATTGTAAAGAACCAGCACAAACTCAGCTCATTCATACTAAACCGGCCAACCAATATGATAAGGTCCTTTCCACATCACTGGGAGGTGAGTCCTCACATGACCCAAGAGGACGTAACTTTGGTGAATTAATAGGAACCCCGTGGGTCATGTTCTTTGGTAGTAAATCTAGCATTGAGACTCATACCCCTTGTTGGCAAAGCTTCGGCTACTTGTTTTAACTCGGCTGTAAAACATGTCAAAAATGTTTAACACACACAATCTAACATGCATGCCACATTAAATAACAGCCGAATGCATTTGATTTTCTCTGCACAGGCGTACGTCACTGTCCGACAACTGGAAAACTAACACGGGCTCCGCTGTTCTGGAAGAAATTACCCTCACTGACAGGTATATTTGCTCCGTTTCTTGAAGCATATGATCAACGAGTCCCAGAGGGCAGCGACACATTTCTCATCATTTCGCTGTTGTCACCAGTTTTCATGTTGGAGGTCGAGGGTTCGATCCCCAGCCAGACCATCATCAAGGTCTTAAAATAACTGAAGCTAACTGACGAAAAAGTGTTGCCGTTGTAATTTCATTTGAGTGCAAAAGGTTAAAAGTTTTCCCGGATAAGGACTATGAGGGGTCTCAAAATCCTTTCATTGTTCATATGCAAATTCCGTGGGGACACTGAAAACCCCCGCAAGAGTAGGGAATGATGTACCGGCCTCAAGCGTAGCAGGCCAGGTGATGTCTCAGAAAGGCTTACGGTGAATAAGGCAACCTCAGCAGAAAGAGCCACTCCCGGGGGGCCACTAGTCAAGGAGACTTTGCAGGGTTGAAATTGAAAACTCGTATCATTCAGATGTGAAAGTCTCCGCCACGTTTGAAACTCACCACGCATGCTAGCTTTTCAACTTTCATCTTCAGATATAGAATGTGGGTTGATGAATGCAGCAAGCTGTTTGGAGGTGGCCTAGATATCATGTGTGTCGAAGCGATAATCGGCAAGGACAACAAAGAGTATATAATTGAGGTAACAGAATAATTGTTCTTTGAAAAGAGGGTGTCAAATATTAATATCAAAATATTATTGATATATTGAGGTTTGTCGGGAAAAAAATGAAAGTTTTTTCCGGATCTTCTTTCTTCTCAACCACGTTTCCAAATCGAGATTGCATGACCTAGGATTTAATTAGCGATTAAAGAACTCGAAGGACTACGGAAAGCTTTGTGAACCCACTCTGTTGGTGGTAGAGAAATTTTACAGCTACGTGGTCTATCGTGAAATTGACTGTTCGCCTAAGAAAGTTTTATTGATCGGTAGATCAGACTTTTGCGCGGAAAGCTCTGGGTTCAACTATAGCCGGACCATGCAACACTTCGAGACCATCTTTAAATTAATGAGGGGAAATTGCTGCCTTTGGAACAACTTGGAGATGATTAGCCTTCAACAATCTTGTGCTTTCTGTTAGCGATATAAATATCTTCATCTAATGATTCGTTGGAATCTCATAAGTGGCGATCCCTCTAGTTTTTCTTAAATAACGACTGTAGACCGTAGGCCTAAAATTCTGCGGGACGTGAAAGTACCAAAAAAAGTAGGGTACCCACTTCCCAGGGCTATGGTTTGGCCTGTTCTGCAATGTCGTGTTATCCAATTAATTAGACAATATTATTATTATTATTATTATTATTATTATTATTATTATTATTATTATTATTATTATTATTATTATTATTATTATTATTGTCCTCATGGATCCAGAAGTCTCTCTCCCAACGATGACGTCTTCTCTTTCACTACCTATCAAACCATACAGGTCAACGACACAGCTATGCGACTTTTCAGTGATACTCAAGAGGAGGACCAAAAGAGGATTGCAGATCTTGTGGTAGAAAGAATGGAAAAAGAACACCCTCCAACACTTGAGCCCAAAACCGCCACGGGAGCTGCCCTCACAGGTGGGAAATGTCTATAATCCTGAAATTGTTCCCATCCACTGAAGAACTTTTGGTTTTCCTCAATCACAAACCGGCAATATGTAAAGGAGTTTTCTACATCTACACTCTCTTAATGAACTGAGAACTTTGCTTATATTAATGACACCTTGCGTATCTTGCTACATTTCTCTGCATCCTGGAACATAGGCATTTAAACATCGCTGCTCTTTGACTGGACTTAAAACTACAAAGCATAACCGAGTTAGAAACGAACGAGTGATCGCATGAAGTTCCGAAAGTTTTAGCGTTTGAAAATTATTTTTGCCGGGACACGTAATGCAACAACGTATTCTTCCTGCAATAAAATACGCATTGCAAAGACGATATACACAGTCGACGTGGTGAAAAATTAATATATTGAACCATAGATACGATAACAAAACGTAAAACACCACTCGTGCTCAAACTTTTGTTCGCTAGAACGTTTAGAGGCTCGCTATTTCAGCATCAGTTTCGATTCTCACTACAGCTTAATTAACTTTCTATTTCCTGCATTTCCTTTCTTTCGTTGTTTCTTCCCTTTCAATATCTGCAGCTGATTCACAGGCCAGTGACAGTGGCGGTGAGTACTGGTGCTTATTATCTTTTGTTTCATCACTGTCACTCTTCCAATTTGTTAAGTTGTTGTTGATCTTAAAGTGTAATCAACTGAAGGTAGACATGGCTGCACTCTGCATCTCTCAACTGGACTGCATGGCCGGCATGTTTTTTTTTTCAACGAACTTAAATTGTGTGTGCGCATCTGACTGTTCTTTGCTTCATTTGTTTTCCACGTGTGTCATCTTTATCTTTACTAACAACCGAGATTAGAAGGCCCTGGTCATCCGCTGGGCCGTGCCAAGCTGTAAAGTGAGAATTGTAGCCTGTTTTCCACCAGTTGCAAGCAGCATGGGATATTTATCTTGTTCTGTTCCTTGTCTTAGTTTGTTTCTTTGATCCTGGTAAGATTCTTAAGCTAGGAAAGGGGTCGATGAAGTACTCATCTCTTCAATTTTCTCTCCATATGGTATTTCTCTTAATGGTCATCTCTGTGACTGTGAAGAAGTGGAGTTCATGTTGTTGCTAAAATGTGGTCCAAGATTTGAAGCGGTTATATAGAGCCGGTCTCGTGTTGGTAAAACTAGATTAAAAACTAAGGTAAAACGTTTTCAACCTGACAGCCAATTTTCATTACAACACTGATTATTCCTCGAATAATAAATTGAGTTTGAACGAAAATACAGAAGAGATGGTATGGGAGCCTTTTATCCTTGGCAGAGTGCGTATTTTGCTATTGCGGGGAAGGAGGAGGGGGGGGGGGGTCTAAACAGGCAGGAAATATGAAACCAAGAACGATCTGAGAGGTGAGACGCGCTTAACGAGGTCGCTGTACTCAAGGCTTTTCAACACGTTTTTTTACTGAACAAGTCTTTCCGTCTTTAGTAATGATTTTTCTTGGTTTTCAGGTGCTTTTAAAGTGATGGGAGGGACAGGGTCTCCGTCTGCTTCAGAAGGAGCGGCAACGAAGAATGAAAAGAAGAAAAATGGAGGAATGTTCAGTGGCTTCATTGATTAGCTCGGCTATTTGTATGCCGGGATATGTTCAAACGATGGAGTATTATTCATGTTGCTTATACCAAGTCTGAATCCAAATTGAGTTCACTTGGTTTCTCCTCGCGCGGATTATCGTGATGGACGTAGAAATTTAACGCTCGACGTCTTATTGCATCACACCTGTATGCTCTGGGTAAAAACAATGTACTGTTGTAATCAGTTATTTATTGGAAACTCTATTAAGGACAACTGAACACGTAGTGAGATGAATAATTCATTGATGTTATTGGTCAAAAGTTCGGGGTCACCTCAAAATATTACTGTGTCGGAAATGGTAAAGGCTTATCTATTGTAAATAATTTTACACTAGGATACAAGAGCAGCGCTTGCTACAGAACGATTTTGGAATGTATTGATATAACGTGGTCCGATTTATAGTGATTCTCTCTTCTCTTGGCTGATTTTTTTTTGTCTGCGAAGAAAGAAATCATCGAACTGACCGAAGCGACGCCATTTTTGCATTATCTAGAAATTGCTTGGAACTTAGTTTTTCAGCGTCATGGCAACGTCACGTTACCGCTTTAGGACTCCAAACAAGCGCGCGAAATATCCTTAAGTAACCTTGTCTTTATGAGCTCAAAAATTGCGTTCGTCGACAAATGGGAGTCCACTATAAACACAATATTTCTTTTTCCAAGTGTCTGATTGGCTTACTCATTTCGTTTAAAAGCTCACATACCCAATAACCTTATATGGAAACTGATTGCCCAAGTCATTTGTAAAATTGAAACAGTTCCAAGTGTTAATGAAAGTCAATTAAAACAATCAATTATTCCATTCGCGCTTGGCTAACTCAGTTTCTAATATCCAATGAGCAATATTGGACTAATTATAAATTTAATACTCCGAGATTATTTTAAGAATGTTCTTATTATTTATTCATTAACATTTTTTATTTTCATATAAACCTCACAACTATTGTGAACAAATGTTCTTATGCTTTAAATCCTTTAAAGTCTTGGCTTTTTTAGCGAAGGTTTCCGTAAAGTCCATGCGTCAGATAATTCTCAATGGTTTTGCCACCATCTGGAACGGCTTTGCGAGAATTGGCTTCGTATTCGTTTTTGTGGTAGTGCACTTTGTAAGTGCACTACACACCATGTCACCGGGTTTGTAAGATTGAGTGATTGGTGGCAAATAGGCCCGTAGCGCGTGCATAACTCACGAACATAAACAGGTCTGCTGGAAGCGAGCTGGAGTTTCAACAATATGAGCTCCAAAATCGGCATGAATTTGTGACGCTGATGAACAATAAAGCAGCTACTATTTCCAAAACGATGGAATTACCTGGTGATAAATAATCTCGTCTAGAAGAGTGAATTTTTGACTTGGCAGAAACAATGGTCAACAACCTCAAGAGTTGGGCTATGGTGATCTTTTCGTTGAATTCGCACATTTCTTGTCAATCTTTTAAACACTTGAAAGATTTTAAAAAACAAACCAACAAAAGCAAAAACCCGGTGTCTTGCCATCATTTTGACACAAATGTATCCTTTGTTTCGCGAGTAAACATGCGAGGTAACTTAATCACGGTGCCCGCTGAATTCGATGTCACTTTCGAATTTGCGATTTACTTGTGCAGCAAAACTGTACAATAGAAAAATTCAATGTAGCAAAAATCTCCCAAAATGTCTTTCACTGATGGTGTCATTTTATATTCTCGGATTAAAATTTAAGTTGATTTCATGTCCCAAATTTAGTTGCTGATGGCAAAATATTTTATTCTCGATCGACACTTCCTGAAAACTTCTTCTTCTCTTCCTAAAAACTGTGTATCAATATTTATTTACTTTTGCATCAATATTTGTTTTGCATAAAGCAGGCTAACAAAATCTGTACCTTGCTTAGTTCGCATTTTGAGCGTTAAAATAGAATCTTCGGTCCTAAGTTTCTGACGGCAAGTCCTATATTTTGAGGTCGCCCGACAGAAACTTTTGTCTTACAAAGCTGTCAGAGGCTTAGATTGCACGCTCAAACTTGTGGTGGAAACGAAGTTGTAAGGGAACTTGAAAATGATCAACATGTCAGCCTCGAAGCCAATGTTTCTCGATTCTCTTTTATTTTCTTCAATCTTTCTGGGATTTAGTATTTTAATACTAACCACGTGTCTTCTCAGGGGGCTATTTACTTAAGACATCTGGTTAGACCAATATCAAACTAGTGTTAAACGCAACAACAACAACATTCTATTTTTCTTTTCGACCACATGGTCCACGCCACGATCGTACTTGATCATGGGAATTTTCATATCTGCAAACAGAATGGACAGCGGCGGGTCCATCCTCCCCCCCCCCCCTCCCCCACCCCCTCCCAGTAAGTCAGTAAGACGAACGACAACCTATTTCACAAGTAACAAGAAAACTGTTCCCAAATTACAAATGTTCTCAGTAAAGCACTGATCTGCAATGTTCGATATATGGGCTCCTGATCAAGCAGATTCTTCTAACAGGCATATCTTCGCGGCAGGTTGCATCAAGGTTCCGTTAGGGGTCTTGACTTCTACCGTTCGCACTCTATCATCATCTCCAGGGAAGGTCTTAACAACTCTTCCAAGGGGCCAATGTGACCGGGTAGTATCGTCATTCTTTAACAAGATTAAGTCACCTTCCTTTAGATTTCTCTGTTCCTTGTTCCACTTCAAACGAATCGAAAGATTGGGCAAATCCCTGCGCCACCGTCGCCATGTCATATCAGCAAGCGCTTGGGCCGTTCTCCATCTCTTTGCGGCTATTAATTTCACGTTCTTCAAATAGACCGAGTGAGCTATTGGGGATGCTCATCCGATAAGGAAGTGGTTTGGGGTCAGTGCCTCGTAACCATTTACATAATGAATGACCGCGGTGAGTGGTCGACTATTCACAATAGCCTCTGCCTCGACAAGGACTGTATGGAGCGTGCTCCTGGCCGAACTTGGTCATTTATGACAGCTTTAAATGCTCTCTTCACTTGCTTAAACATAGACTCGAATATTCCTCCCTATGCGAGGGTGAAGGGGGATTGAAGTATCATGTGATCCCTTCATGAGCGAGCTCTCTAGAGATCTTTTGTTGACTCAGTGACTTGAAAGCCTCTGTCAGTTCCCGTTTAGCTCCAATGAATTTCGATCCGTTGTCCGAACGTATTGTCTTAGGGTTGCCCCTTCTTGCACGAAATCTTCTCAAAGGCATGATAAAGGAGTCGGTGCCGCCTGCTAGCTCTACGTAAACCGCGCGGGTGGTCAAACATGTAAAGAGGCATCCCCATCTCTTTTCAACAACTCGTTCTCTCTTAACATTCATCGCACCGAAATACTCCACGCCAGTGTTAGCGAACGGAGGCTCACCGAAGGCGAGTCGCTCTTCGGGCAAGGAAGCCATCAGAGGTACGTTTGATTTTTCTCTTCTTCTTTTGCAGTGAAGACAGTCATTAACGATCTTTCTGACGAATGATTTCCCTCGTGGAATCCAGTCCCGCTGGCGCACAAGAGCCAATATGTGTTCCCTTCCTACGTGGGAGTGCTTCTCATGAAGGTCTTGAACCAATAATCTCGTCAAAGGATGCGTTGGTGAGAGGACTGCTCGGTGTTTTGCTTCAAAGGGTATCCAAGCTTTGTTCAGTCGACCACCGACTCTGATCATTCCTTCCATAAAGAACGGTTGCAATGGGAGCAGTGGACTCTTACTCGAGAGTGCTCGATTTGCTTGAAGTTTTTTATACTGTTCCTCAAACGATTCAATGTGGACTATCATACACATGGCCAACGAGCTTTCCTTGAGGTCATCAGCGCACAAATTCTTGGTCCGTCGCTCTGGAGGCGGGCTCCGTCTCCTTAAATTGCCTTGCAACTTAGCTTGAACTTATACCTAATCCACCATGCATATAACCGAATAAGCCTATTCCAAGTAAAGTACTTCTCCACGTTGTTAGGACTGAGGCCATGACTTCCAACTCGCTCTCGTTGACTTGCAACTCTTCGTTGAAACTCGGTCATTCCTCCTCAGGTAGCATCAAGAATTGAGGACCGCTGATCCACCGACATTTTGAAGTTAGTTCCTGAATCTCCTTCCCTTTCGTACAGTCGTCAGCTACTTTCATTGTGCCAGGAATTTGATGCCACTCATTGATGTCTGATTTGGAGGTGATTTCGGCGACCCTGTGTGACACGCACACGCTGAATCTTCTCTGGGCTTTGCTGACGTAGTGCAATACGATCTTGGAATCGCTCCAAGAATACGTTTCGTTAAATTCAAAGTCGATTTCTTCAAGTATCTTCGTTTTCAGTCTAGCAGCAAGAATCGCAGCCTGCAGCTCCAAACGTGGTATGGTCAATGTCTTGATCGGTGCTAGCCTGGTCTTGCTTATAATAAAGCTCACATTGACTTGAACACGAGTAACCCTACGTAAGTACAGGGGCACCCAACGAATCTGTTCCTCACATTATCTGTTCCCCAGAGAAATCTTGCTGGCTGGCAAAAATACAGGTGTTTCGATGAGCTGGCTGGGAAATTTTGTTATTGATGGAGGTTTTGCCTGGGAATTACTGACTTTTTCTAGCATTTCAACCCGAGCTGGCTGAGGACGACTTAAAAAAAAAAAAAGGACCCCTTCCCTCTCCCAGAGAATAGTCACAAACATACGACGGCTGGTCAGAGTGATTGAGCTTGCGGAAAAAAATCTGTTTTGTCCCGGTTTTGTCGCTTTTGTTCGGTCGTTTTGGATTGAGGGATTTGAAAGCGCGCGGCATTCCTGGCTGGGAAATAAATTTGATCAGCTGGCTGGGAAACCAACCAATTTTATCTAGCTGGCTGGGAAATTTCTTGTGTGTCTTGCTGGGAAAAAGGAACAGATAATGTTTTCCCAGCAACACTGAAAAACACCTGAAAATGCCTTAATAACATTTATTTTCATTAACTGGGGTATAATAATACATTTTACAACAAATTGGTCGTTGGGTGCCCCTGTAAGTAGGCAACCGCTCCGTAAGCGATTTCAGATGCATCACAAAACATGTGTAACTGAACGCTTTGGTACTCGTCATGATGAAAGCCGTCCCATCGAGGGGCTGCATGCGATGGGCTGCGAAATCTTCAAACCCCACTTTCAAACTTGCCACTGTTGGAGCATGTCGTCAGGCAGCACTTCATCCCACTCGATTTGGCGGCTCCAAAGTTCTTGAACGATCAGTTTCGCCTTTAATACGTACGGGGCGGCGAGGCCAAGAGGATCGAAAACAGTGCTTGTGGCACTCAACACACCTCGCTTAGTATTGGGAAATTCACTCTTCACTGGCCTCAGACTCAACAAGTCCTGTTCTGCATGCCATTTGATGCCAAGGGCTCTTTCCTGGGGTAACTCGTTGCGATCATGATTGACAGTGTCACAAGCTGCTTCAGAAGTATAGGGATTGCTGCTAAAACTTCCCGACTGTTTGACATCCACTTTGTGAGTCGAAATCACCCGGTTGTTAGGATTTCTATCAGCTGCCTGGGTAGTACTATGGCTTCTCCCGAGTTCGGCTTCGATGCCAACAGGTCATCCATGTAGATATTTCTCTTTACGACATAAATCGCATCTTCACTGAATATTCCTCGCTAGTAAGGAGCGGTTCTCTGTAACGCACAGCCTGCACAACATGGCGAGTCGGCGGAGCCAAAGACGTGAACTGTCATATGATATTGGAACGTCTTCTTTTTTTCATCTAAGTCTCTCCACAAGAAGCGTAGTGAGTCTCTATCTTCTTCAGAAACATAAACTTGATGGAACATTTGTTCAATGTCTGCTACAACGCAAATCCTTTCACTACGAAATCTCAAGAGGATTTCAACCAAATTGTTTAATAAATCAGGACCGGTCCACGAAAACCATTTAACGAAACGCCATGAAACTTTGCTGCGGCGTCAAAAACCACGCGGCCTTTGCCAGGTTTGTTGGAGTTCAGCACTGCATGGTGTGGCAAGTACCACGTTCTTAAAGATGTTCATTAAGCCTCTTCGTGAGTCATCTTTTTTGCGTGTCCTCTATTGACCTAATAATTATGACTTGTATTTTACCGCCAATTCTGGATCCTTCCTGAGCTTTTTTTTCGGTCGAGTGGAGTCTTGAAACGGTTGTTTGGCATGATTGGCTCACCTTTCCTTAGCAACGGTATTTTATAGTGACCCCGCTCTTCTACTGTACTGCTCTGCAAGACAGCCATGGCTCCCTGGTCTTCAATGGACAGGGTGGATTCTGAGAGATCTTGCTACGTCGCATAAGAGAACCTCCCAAAATCGTTCAATTTGTTGTTGCAGAGGGAGCCCTTCGATTGTTGCAAGAAGGTTTGCATTGATTGTTTCACACAGTCCTTTGGTTGCGTTACCAAAGAGGGCCCATCCAAGGGGGGGGGGGGGGGGGGGGGGGTCTTAATGGCGATGGGCTCGTCCACTCGTCCCTGGCGGACTTCGAGGTGAATCAGCAGGTGGGCCATATCAGATCCAACTAGAAGCATTACTTCGGAAACGTCAAGATCAGGCAAGTCGATACCCGACAAATGACTCCACTGTCCGATGGCTGCCCTTCTCCGCAGTTTAACAGACGGGGTATTAAGCTTGTCAATAACCCACGTTCCATTCACCATTACTGGTTCTGAATGATTGGACGAGAGACCAAAACCCACTCCTTCCAGACGCTCTGAGTCTTCACATCATTGCCAACCATGCTCAGGTTTAGTTGGTCAAGCGGAAGACAGTTTCTTGACCCTCTGTGGGATTGTCAATAAATGAATCTACTGGTTCTTCAGCTTGAGCTGAATGATACTTAGTTACTTTAAACCACTTGGGTAGTGAGTTGACGCCTTTCCAGTACCTGGATCCCATTGTGCCATGAACGATGGTTGAGAATAATGAGTGGAGGACACGCATTTTGTTTCACAAGAGGCCCAAGCTAAGTTGCCACTACAAATAGTACTCTAAGTTGATGTCGAAGGGATACTTGTAGCCCTTCCCGGGGGAGTAGTACCATGACAAATTTCTGTATCAAAATAAGGAGTAGATGCACTACCATTGCAAGATGACCCATGTTTATCGCAGGTCATAGTCGCATGTCCAGACGAGGGGAACTCATCAAACACTTGGGTCTTTTCAGCTAAGCTGACAGGGGTTGGTGTAGCTTGGAATGAACAGGTTGGAGGAGTTCTCGATTAGGTAATTTCGCAGAAGAGTCAGAAGTACGGTAGCACATTTAATTCACTTGCTGTGGCAACTGGTAACTGACTTATGCCCAAGTTGGGGACGTCATTAAATTGTAAATTCTTTAATGGCAAAGACTTGAGACTTGTACTCAGGGGAGTATCTTTATATGAAATGGCATTTTGGGATAACTCTGAGTAAACAACTGGCTTACTTCCTTTGGAAAAATATCCCGTTGTCATTACAGGTTCAACTTCAATAAATGGGCTTGAATCAGAAATAATACACAAAGAGCGGTGACAAACATCAGATATAAACGCATCCTTTCTGAGGTTTGTCACCGCTGTTTGTGTGTTATATCTGATAAAACTGAGATGGCCAAAGAAAAAGAGTATTTACGACATGGGCTTGAGTGTTCATCTTTATCGTCCAGATCACTAGCTAACTGTATTGGGATTGGGAACTAAATAATGTTTCAAAGATGGCGAAGTTTGATTGACCTTAATCCTTCGCTCAGTGACCTCTTTACCATCGATAAGGTCTTGTCCCAGTATTTCATTCTCAAGCTGTGCTACCTCCGCTTGATCTTGGGCTTTCCGTAACAGATCGAGCTTCCGCTTTCGATATTCCAGTTTGAACTCCAATTCTCTTTGGGCCCCTTCGTCTCTAAATTCCTTCTCAGGTGCCTCATTTTTCCCTTTTTATTCGCTCCTTTAACTGCTTTGCTTGAAGGTACGCGATGGCGGCCTTAATTTGGGCATCCTTTCTCCTCCTTGACGAACTTGATGACGAATTTGACCCTGTTTGGATTACCGAATCTTCAGGTTGTATTAGACTTCTGTGAAGCGGCGATATTACTTGTTCATCCACAGAATTGGACCCTTCTTGCTTATCCATCATTTAGCTGGCCGCAGTTTGCATCCGGCTCGAATAGACCAATATCAAACTTGTTATAAACGCAACAACAAAATTCTATTTTTCTTTTGGACAACATGGTCCACATCACGATCGTGCGTCGTCATGGGAATTTTCATATCTGCAAACAGAATGGACAGCGGCGGGTCCAACATCTACCATGGCACTCTTATGATATACGGTACCAAAACAATATCGTGCTATATAACAACGTGTGCTATTAGAGCTACATATTACGCAAAGATAACTTGAATCTCCTGGAAGACAAAACGGAGCTCAGTTGACACGATAGACCACTTTCATAAATGGCGTCCACTTTTTCATTCTTTTGTATTTATGTTAATTAGACCCACTGCATGCTCTCATTTTGAAACAAATATTCTTTTGAAATTTGCTCGTCGTAGTGAGGCTAGAAAGGCTTATTAGCATTAAAACAAAAGAATATTTTATTTAGCCGCCATTATGAAAGAGGTGTATACAGCGCTGTTACTGCACTACCACACGTACGCATTGCGTGCCTATTTTTATTGTATAGACATGGGTGTTTTAGTGGAAAATGCACCAATCATAAAATTCATACAAAACTACATCCGAAACCAGAGTGATTTTTCATATTTGCTCTAGTGAGGCTATTGATGACGTCATTTCCTGCCTTTGCATGGTTGTCTGTGCAAACCGTTAATGAAAAATGGCGAGCGATAGATTCGTGAAGTTCTCTAAAGCTGACGTAAAATCCTTCTCTGAGAAAAAAGAAAATGCTTACACGAAGAATAAAACTTCATACAAGTTAAAATCATTCAAGGAGTTCCTTGCAAGTGAAGAAGAAATGCGAAAATTCAGTTGAAGAAATTGCTGCCGCCGAGCTGCAAGAATTTGCGATAAGCTTAAGCTATCACAAAAACACAACTTTAATATTGAAACTGTTAAAAGTGACTTGAAATTGAATGAATTGAGTCGGACAATGTCAATAAGCAAGTGTAAGCTACTCTAACTCCGAAACACGGCAAAGGTTGCTTAACGAGGGTGCTGTATACTTATCAACAACAGAGCCTAGAGCGTTTACGACTGCACGTATTTAAATTGTTCAGTGTCGGTTGGTTACCTCTAACAGAGACGTACAGCTTTAACAATGAAGTAGGGTGTGAAAAAAATACCATAATGTATTCACTATATAGTGTGACAAAGACGAATAACGCAGACCTAAGATTTGCTTTGAAGGCAACTTTTGAAGACCTTTTTACGCAAGCTAATCGCTCCCAAATGCTATATTGGTCTTTTAGACATTAAGGGTACGTACGATTGACAGTATTCTGGAATAGGAATACATGGAATACAATTTAGAAATCCTTCGTTTTTACGGAGATTCACGTTAAATTTGTCATTAATAACTTATTAATAACTTTATTATTTATACAGAGCAAAAATTCATTTAGATATGATCTAATGCCATCATATTTGAAAATGATCATATTTAGATATGATCTAATGTCATTCTGACTACACTACAACGAGCTTCAAGTGAAAGTTTATTTAAGATGAGTCCGGCAGTCAGCCGTACAAATGCAAGACAACCCTACTATAATAATTTAAGTTAAATATAATCTCATAGAAGTTGTGGTACGCCAGATACGAAAAACCACTAAAAAAAACACGTGGAAACGTGTTCTTCGTCTAATGCAGCAGCACAAAACCTCGAGGAAAGGGTGAGAATATTAAATTAAAACAGCACATAAAAATAAAGTCTCCCGCCAAAACTGTTAAATACCCTTAACTATTCCCGTGACACCCCGCGAGCGTCCTCATCGTGCTGTCAGAAAATCAATTTCTTTGACTGTCATACAATTGTCAGAAATTACATAAACACCTGCTAAAATGCTATTTTAATTTAAACATATCCTTATTATCCTTGGTGCTTCAAAATATTTCACCTTCGATGACATGCTAGGAAAACCTTGCTGATGATATTCTCGCGGATTTTTTTAAAGATTATTCTCGGCACAAGGCACAGGATACCAGATACGCTTGCATCGGATCGTTTTTTACTTATCAATCATTTACAACTGTGTCGCTGCGCCGGTGAAGGGGGGGGGGGGGTGAAACACAGAAATGAGTTTATCAACATGGTAATTTGACAAGCTTAAAAGCTGACGTTTCGAGCGCTCGAAACGCTACCTTATATGGGCTATATAGGTGTGTGCGGAGCCGTTTTGGTCTGAAATAGGTTAGGGTTTGTGCAATCAAGTCTTGAATTGGGTATGTTTTTAGAAGAATCTACTTCAACAAAAGCCCTTCTTAAATTGTTATGCCAACCGTGTAACAGCTAAAAGAAGTCTGAAATAAGCTATCAAATTTTTCGTCAGGTCTGAAATAGGGTAGGGAGAAACGAACACTTTGGTCTGCAATAGGGTAAGGGTTTCAAGAAGTGGGCCGCACACCCCCACCCATTTTTTCTGAGAGTACCCCCCCCCCCCGGGGGGGGGGGAACTCACCATATGAAAGGAAAGCGGCGCTGCTACGACACAGTGCATGGACCGGGAAATTTAATCCGCCTGTGACGGAAAACACATATTAATAACCTGCCATTAGAAAGCAGTCATGAATTTTTAAAGTTTGTTTTAAAAGTGTTTTTGTTTAGTGTGACTATTGTATTAAGAGCCTGGGACTTCAGCATCTTGTAGATGCCGGCTTCTTGTCTCATGAACCCTTTCAAGCAAGGTAAACTCTTCTTTCTTATTTTGTAGCAACTAACAGCGTGACAACTTCGTCGCTAGGGTTTTTTTTTTTTTCAGAAAACGAACTTGAGTTTCTTAGTTTCTCAAAGCAATTGTTTACGCCAAATACAGCGTCTTCACGTTTGCGGAAAAGTATAAACACAGTTAGGTTATTGACTCAGTCCAGAACGAAGAGAATCAATCGAAAGCTCATAATAATGCCAGCAAAGTTAAAAAAGCAAATTTATCAAAGGTTAGAATCATTGAACAATGCAGATCACGGTTTTGTGTGAAACTGAGGAAACAGGGAAACTGGGTCATTGATTGCGGCGTGTGGAAAGGCGATCTCAAATTAAACCCACACTGAATTCAACTACTGAGAAATTTACTGAAAAACACTAAGAAAATCATTTACTTCAGGGATCACACCGTCACAGAGTTAATTAAGGGTTGTGAAACCTGCTGGCAAAAGATATGATAATAAAAGAAAGTGCAGTGGCTGTTTGTATTATTCTCGGCTCATGCCCATAAAGAAATTATCAGCACAAACGAGTTTCAGTCAATGATGGCAGTTTTACGCAAGGAAACGACATCAATTTGTTATCAGATACAGGAAGCTTCTATTAGCACATCGGTTGAGGATTGCTTTGCATTTTTTTGTCAATTTTTTACAAAATTAAAAAAAAATACTTATTGGCAAACTTTTAATTCTTTGTATAATTTGTCTGTTATCAATAATGTTCTAGACGAACCACCTGTTTCGAACTCAGCCTTCGGACACAAAAGCTTGAAGAAAAAAGACTTATCCAGAGAGAACTTTAATGAAGCTTTTCATACAATAAAAATCTTACGAAACGGGGAAGCTTATTTAACTCTGCTCGTAGTGAGGATCCCAAAAGTGTGACTTTTCTTTTAATATCTACAGAGAAGTCGATATGTCTGTTTTTCTAGATTATACTTCGGAGATTTGGAGCTTTTCGACATTTAGTGGTTGTCTACCATGTGGTCGAGTCCATCATTGGCAAGGACAATTAATTCAGTACAGAATAACAAATACGTCAGTTTCGTGCGGTGTTATCGTTATAAATTTTCCGCTCTTGACATGTGTCAAGTAACACAAAAATATCGCGGACCAAATGCGAATCGAAACAGGAAGAATCGCTATTTTCTCATTTTCTTTGTTCAAGTTTATTTCTACTAGCCTAGAACTGGCTTCATAATCCACTGTAAAGCTCAACACCGCGAACTGGTAACAAATCAAGCTTGAACACTCCTCACCAATTAAACAGGGGCACCCAACGAGAATATAGTTCAAAACCACTTAAACATGGCATTGTTAAACGTATTTTAGTATTTAAATGGTAAATATAGGCATATTGTTCTCCCCTAAAAATTTTTCATCTGTTCGGATTCCCTTGCTGAAAGTCTAGTGATCCGAAAATTATAGGGATCAAAACTTACCTTTTCGAAAATTTCAGCCAGAAAAAAGGCTCCCGAAAATTCTAGGTGACCTTTTTAGGGCAGAAATCCGTTAAAAATGGGCAATTATACCATGTTTTAGATGTTCGAAAATCCTAGGACAGGCAGGCAAGCAAGGAATTTTACAACAAATGAAGTTCCGAAAATTCTAGATCTCAAATCGTCTTCCGTCTTCTTTCATTATGGTTTGCGCGCGCTCACTGTTGTTGTCTTAGGTGCGTTCGATTGACCCTATTCCGGAATAAGAATACGTGGAGTGATGATTTTAAACACTACGTATGGCGTTTTGCAGCAACAAGAATAATAAAGCTATGTTTAAAATAGCATTTTAGCAGATGTTTGACAATATTAATGTGAATCCCCGCAAAAACGAAGGATTTCTAACTTCTATTCCATGTATTCCTATTCCGGAATACGGTCAATCGAACGCGCCCTTAGACAACAACAGTGAGCGCGCGCAAACCATCGTCATTTTGGCGGGAAAAACGTGATACCTTCGTCATTTTAGTACGACGTTTTTCAAAAATGTCGTCGTGTCAAAACAAGTCAACAACACGGTAGCAGTTTTGGCATTTTTTGACTAATGAGCAAAAAGGCTCAGTTACCAGCAATAAGAATAATTGAGCAACCTATACTGCTAACAAAGAGTAAGATTAAGCGTACGGGTTATAAATTTCCTTGGTATTTTTGCTAAAAACGGGCAGTCAAAACTCGTACTCGTCCTCGTCGTAGAATCTAAAGCTCTCTATTATTGAGAATACGAATACGATCTACTCACATGCATAAAACCTAGGTAAAATGAGGATCACCAATTGAACCTTCAGGTACAAACGGATTTAACCTATAAAGAGGACGGATTTTACCAGCAACACAGCCACTGTCTTTCTTGGTAGAGGTCTCTAAAAACTAACAAAGGCGTTTTATTTATTTAAAGTCATCATTCAATTCATAATAATTATATTTTGGAAAGCAAACGATGCCAGTTAGTTTCCCTTTTTTGAATTTAATTATTTAAGGCTTCCTCTTCGTAGGGAGGTCATGATAAATTTAATACCGTCACGCCCCATGAAATGATCGAATGTAGCCAGGAAAAAATGTGAATGGCTCCACAGGAGGAGACGTCGTCTTCACAGCAAGACATTTCAAACATCCTCGGCCAAATTAATAAAATTCTGCTCAGGTCGCGTTTCATTTTTCAAAATCTCTCGGAGCTTAGTCAGTTTTACAACTGGTTTTATTTGACTCTTACGCGCTTTCCAAAGCTTCTATGAAGTTACGATCAATATTTAACTACGCCGGATAAATTGCTTTAATACTATTTGATATACTTCGGCGTTTACGAAGCATGTTGCTTTTTTTTTCAGTGGCATCCGTGGATGTTTATAAGCTTTTCAAAAGATGGAATCATCATCAGGTTCCACAAGCGCAGAACAATCTTTCCTGCCTCCATTGACAACTAAAAATAGAGCAAGGACGAAACATAAGAAGAAGGTATCGCTTAAAAAGAAGAAAAACCGTGACGACATCTTTGTAAGTTTACCAGAAGTCGCAAAGACGATAAAAGTAGTAGAAAGAGCTTCCAAAGCGTTTGCCAACAAATCGTCGTCTTCGTTAGAGACCCTTTGTCAAACCCAAAACTTGCCAACGCACACGACCACGAAGCATGATGCAAAAGATTCAACTAATGTACAAAAAAGCAGACGCCGCAAATTGCGATTACCTCCGCTTGTTTTGAAACCATCTTCACAGAGAATGGCATCCGAAGAAAGATGGAGTGCGGCCTTGGGCCTGCGAGATAGTTATGAGATCCCTATGGGTGTTTTCAACAAACTAATGGATGACATTGTTCAAATCGACCAGCAAATGAAAGAAGAAGAGATGATGAATCGTATAAGAGAGGAAAGGGTGAAATACGCGGCAGACAGGAAACGAGAAATGTCTTCTGCTCAAATGAATGAATTGGGACGTACCCTTCTACCCAGCTTTTCCTATTTTCCTGGTCTTGTGAGAACCAACGAACTTGTCTCCAATGAGTTTCCGAAATTGGATGATATTAGGGCCAACAGCAGATTATTTCGGCAAGAACAGACAACCCGGAGAAAAATGAGCCAGTTTAAAGATCGCCATTCGCATGTCAGACCTCCCTGAAAATTAAAGCCCGCAAATACGAAAATTTCATCACGAGATAAATTTTAGCGGTTCTTCATGTGAGAGAAACATATCAGTAATTTTCAATGCCAAGAGATTGTTCTTTCACCTGAAGAAAATTATCTTTGTTTGTTGCTTTTTTGTTCTCAAATATTAAAAAAAAAAAAACATCAGAAAAAAAAATTGCACTGAGCACCTTACTTGCAGTTTTGGGAGGATAATGATTTGGTGAGATGCGGTTAAGGTGGCAAAGCGATTGGTATACAAAATGTTTGTAATTATATCCTAATTAAATTTTTATTTCTAAGTCAAAATCGTTCAACGAAATCCAACGGACGTTGGCGCAATTGTTGAAGGGTGTGAGAGGTCAATAAACAGACTATGTAAATCTTTGCTAAGTCATTGTTTTTATTTTGTTTCATTAACATACCAGCATTAAGTAAAAGAAACTTCAAGTAAATATCCAATTTTAAACCTCTTAGCTTTGTTGACGAGCCGATTATTAGCCAAAAGAAAACTGATAAATTCTTGGGTGGCGTGCAAGGTCGCTAATGATGCCATAAATTCTTTTTATAATTTCGAATTTTAAAAGCATCATTGCTGAGAGATTATCGGGTATATAGGGCATACTTTCAATAGTCGGTGCAACATTGTTAGCCGCAAAACAGGTAAACTGCAAATATTCCCCATTAGAGTTAAGCCTGATTCCCCATTAGAGTTAAGCCTGATTAATGTATTATTGTGAGCCCCCTTGATAAGCCTAGGTGCTTTTGGGGCAAACAATTACTAATATGTTTAAATAAAAAAAAATAATAAAAAAAAAAAAAATAACTCTCTACTAAACACGTCCCTTTAGCTTATCGGTATCAACTTCAAAGTGGAAATCGTCAGGAATTGCCACAAGCTCAGGGTAGTGATCCAGAAGAAAATTGTAATTTTTCCGCCACGAGAAGGCGAATTTCGCCTCTTCAGATGTACCTTTTCCAATTGACTTTTCTGGATTTATTTCCATTGAGACGAAGTCTTCGAATTCCCTCTTTCTCCTTTTTGTTTACAAATAGGAAGACCTTGTCAGCCAATGAGATGCGAGCTCGTTGCAAAGAGATAGGTAATTCGAGCCTTTATTTAATAAAACTCCACTTTTGTCGCGAAAAATAAGTCGAAGACTGCTCTACGTTTTGCACCTCGACTTGGCGCAAGCGTTAATATTGCGCAAAGACTTGATTCTATCGAGTAGGTGTAAAAGGAGGGACACGTCCAAGAGACAAACAGAACAACGTTTCGATAAATATTCCCATTGTCGCTTCGTGGGCTTTCATTGACCACTGGATCTCAAGTGGGAAAGGCATGTTTTGGCTTCTGATTGGGTAGTAAATTGGAATGTGATTGGAATGTATAAATTAAAATGATCAGTACCGCTGAGAAAAATAATCGTGAACTGCAGCCGTGAAGAAAAATGTTCGAAGTTCTTCTTTTGTTACTG
This sequence comes from Montipora foliosa, assembly GCF_036669935.1. Classification (NCBI taxonomy): domain Eukaryota; kingdom Metazoa; phylum Cnidaria; class Anthozoa; order Scleractinia; family Acroporidae; genus Montipora; species Montipora foliosa. The sequence continues at coordinate 3,222,141 of NC_090872.1, read as the reverse complement.
CACAACCAGTTTGAATAATCAACCAGATTAATATGTATGAAAGCATACGAGGTGTCAAATTTATGATAAGAGCTCTGCCACTTCATTGGGTCTCATTTGCAAGTTGACAGCAATGATTCTCTTGTCGCTCTCCACAAATGACAGACAAATAGATGACAAAAATTTTCTACGGTAGCGAAACTTTACGATATTCAAAAACATGTTCAATTAAGCTACCTCAAGTCAAATTATCCAAAAATGGCTTCCTCTGCCGCAAAAATATCTTCAGACTCGGACTGTCATATAAATTCATCTTGCAGTCGATCCGCATAATTTCAGTGTTGACGATACTAGAATGGCAGGTACCTGTTAAGGCAAAAAACCCCATATTTTTGCTAAGTATAGCCTGGAAATTATTTTTGTTAATAATAAATAACTTAGCTCTTCATCTTTTTTAACATATCCCTTCGTCGACCTTTCTATGTAGTTGCCAAAGGGACAATTTAATGGTGTGTCATGATAAATGAGAGTCTTGACATTTATCAAACAAAATGACATCCACTGAGAACCTTCTACAGGATTGTGATAAATATACATCAGATACGTTTGAGTTCGGTTATCGTTCTGGCACCAGCGATGCTGCAGTTGAATATTCAACGCAACAGAAAACTGACATCAAAAACAGACAAAATTGCCAAATAAATTTGGGCTTAGAAAATCAAGGTTACGAGTCTGACAGCGAGCATACAAATACACGCAACGAGGACAAAGGACAGCTTCGTCGAGCAGCGAGCGAAGAGAAAAACGCAGTTAGTAAACCTGCAAACAGGGCTGTACATAAGGATGAAAGGAGACATAGCTATGCAGGGCCCACATTTAGCAATGGTACAAAGATAAGTGATAGTGTCATTGCACAGGATACGAGCTCAACTCGGAGGCGTTCAAGTGCACCTGGGAACGATCTGAGGCGGAAAGCATGTTTAAATAGCATGCGACTTAATAGCGTTGCAAGTCACGGCAGTCAAAAGGCTCTTAACGTTTGTTATCATGAAGATGGTGTCGAAGACACTACCACCGTCAACCGGAACGAAGCCAGAGAGAAAAATGGTCGAGGCGAGAGCTTTAAAGAAAATCGTGAAATGAGCAACAGTGGAGCCGTTCAGTATGACATGGGAAGAGTATGCAGTGCCTTGGAATCAGAAAACAAGAAATTAAGCGTATATTCCAAGCGACTGTCCAATGCTTTACAGGAAAGAGCACATTTAGAAGAAGAGCTTGAAAATTTGCGTCAAGGTTCATCTGTTCAGAGATTGCCAATGCATGAAAAGTGGAAAAGCGTTCCAAATATCCACTTCAGGAACGAAAAGCTGAATTCTGTGAGGAGGAAAAATAGAGAGACCGACAACACAAATCTGCCATTTGAAATTCTGGGGCAAAAACAAACAGAAAGTAGTCGAAAGTTGCCTGATATTCCTACACAGAGTTCTAATGGTGATGAATATGATGCCATTAATAGAATTCCTCCTGTGTTTGGTAAAATTCACCGAAGGCTTTCTCACCAAACAATAACTGAAAAATTCTCTTTTTCAGATTTAGATAGAAAGAATCAATTTAAAGAGAAGACGCAACGTATAACCGAGAGTAAAGTTGGAGCACATTCACCGCAGAGAAGATTCGATGGGGAGTCGACTCAACATTCCAAAGGAAAAGGTGACCAAAATAGGTTTTATCTCAGTGAAGTGGAAAAACAAAGAAGAGGGGAAAAAATTGCCGATTTGGCAGCTGATTTGTGGAAAAAGCTCCAACAAGGTGAAAAATTTCATGAAGACGTTGAACCAAAGAACGAAAATATATCGCCCAAAGCAGACACGCGCCACACATCAAAGGAGAGCCGGGCAAGTGCTAAAAGAGAAACTACAAAGTATATTAGCAATGTAGAGAGTCCAATTCTTGGGGGAAGGAACACAAGGCGAGGAACGAAAGTAAAAGGAAATGATAATCATTTCGCTGAAATAGCCGACGACGCGCATTTTTTAGCATCAAGATCACAGGAATCCCAAACATCTATTGAAGAACGGGCAACACTTAAGCTTTCTGAATCAGAATCAAATATTGCGCACGCGACCCCTTTCAAGCGTAACGAGAGACGCGCTTTGCGCTGCAAACGTGGTTCGAAAACGTTTGAATCGTTGATTGCGAGAGTTAGTCCATCAAGTTCGCAATTGCGCAACGATAAGCTTGACGACGTCTATCGAGAGCAATTCCTGTTTAGTAACGATGTCTCTGATGAAGGACAAGGCCCAGGACAAGAACAGTCGCATGGCATTGAGAAAACGCGACCTGTAAAACTTGAATTTCAAAACAGTGAAGTCGCGAGCCAAAAGCACCGCAAATGGTTTGATTATATGCTTCCTCCTGGGAACAGAGGAACCACGACAAGACACAGAAATACGATCCTTTCACAGGATGCTCAACTTTCTCTGCCTGAAAATGCACGGTCTTCAAACGCGGCGCCCACCTTGAAGGAAAAGTTACGATTTTATCAGGAGCTCCAGGTAACACGATTAACTGAAGAGAATTCATTTGATATAACTGACGTATACGTAGCTTCACAAGATGCCCGAGATGGAAATGAATTACGAAGACAAGCAGCTGGAGAGGCAGCCATTATAAGACGGCAGGCGTCGCATCTGTTATGGCAAGCAATGAATTTGGAACGCATTTGCGATCCAAACGCCAGAGTGCGGCATATTTTTACACCTTATTGACAGAATTGCCTTGAAAATTTCTTACTACGGTTTATAAAAAAAGTGCATTAATTCAAGTTCCAAAAGATTCTTTTTACAGTTGTAACTCAGCTATTCTTGGAGAACTAGCCAAGAAAACGACCTAACAACGTTTGAGTCGAGCCTGCGATCTCCCACTATTAATCCGAATACTCTTTGAATAATGAGTGGCTTTATTTCATAACGGTAAAACCAGTAGGTTTAGTTTTCACAAAGATAACCCTGTACACTGACGGGCTTTTAATGTTCATCAGTTGAAAACATGAAAATATTAAGGGGAATTTTAAAATATCAATAGAAGTTCCCAAAGTGAAAATCCTGCGCCCCCATTTACACAATATTTTTTAGTAGTTAAGAAATAAAAAACATGTACTGTACCGTGTTTCTATCGAGTTATAGAAACACGAGTGAAAGTTTGGGAGAACGAGAAATGCTGTGGGAACACGAGCCGCAGGCGAGTGTTTCCACAGCTTTTTCGAGTTCTCCCAAACTTTCACGAGTGTTTCTATAACTCGATAGAAACACGGAGTACATGTTTTCTATTTCTTTTAGAAAACAACGCGACGAGAAAAAGGAAAACAACTTGTTAACCCTAATTATCAAAATGTAAATTATCTTTGCTCGCACCATCACTACGTCAACAGCTCGTGCTAGTTCTGTGTCTCCATGGAGTTATAGAAACACGATTTTTAACCAAGCAGCGCGCGTATTTTCTTAGGACTGTTTTCTAAGACAAAATATCGAATGGGGGGAGGGGCTCGTCCTGCAGAGTAACCCAACAGAGAAAGCATGATTTCAGGTTATACTGGAATTTTTGGCCTGGTTTACCTTGAAGTTAACCCTGGCTTTTCCTTGGGTGGACGTATGGGTGAACGTAAATTAATTGGGTGAGGAATCATTTTCTTAATTATCGATCTTCTACGCACTTTTTTACAAAATTGTTAGTGCATCAGACAATTAAGGTTGTTAATTAAAAGTGATCAAACGACCTGTGGTCCTTTTCATCGTGTTATTTCGCAAACATTGCACGGCACTTGACATTGCCAACACAAAGTTGGCGAAAGATAAGAAGATACAAGTGGCCCGGCCGCCGGAGACTCCAGACGTGGTTTTATGCCCTAAGGAGAAAGTCGGCGTTGAACAGAAAAAAAGAAGGAAAAATGAAGTTTAAAAATCCGACCTTCACGCTGAGTCTTGAGATTTCAGCTGTGGTTACCAAATGCCTCAGTAAATTTCTGTCAGACGCAACTAATTTGTCCGGTCAATGAGAGAGAATCGAAAGGTAAAGCAAAATATACAAGAATTTAGCCTGTTGAAAGGTTGTTAAGACGGAAAGAAAGGTCTGTTTTAAAGTGCATTTACATGAGACCGGAGAGGACTCAGACCAGCATGATTTCGCATCGGCCTCCATACATTTCTTCTTATGCGTTTACACGAGACTGGTCTGACAATGAAACTCAGACCGGTCTGACTTTAACCTGCGATCATGTGACCTTTTCGCGTCCCAAAGAAAAGTATGCCTGATCGCAGCTTAGTCTGACTTCGTCTCGGTTGGTGGACCCAGACGAGAAATTCTCGTACCGGTCTGAGTTCGTACAGCTTTCATGTAGATGACAACAAATCTCAGAACGGGTCAGGAAAATTTCAAGCCTGTATGCTTTTGAGTCAGCCATATATCATATTAGACGAAACATATCATCTCGTCCCGAAACCAGGCACCAAGCGTTTCGTCCCGGTTTCATGTAAGCGGCTGCAAAAATTTCATACCGGTGCAACTTCATACCGGTCTGAGTTTGTCCCGGTCTCGTGCAAATACCTCTCTTTTCTATGCATGAGGAATTTCTTCATCGCTTCCAGTAACCACAAGTGACAGTTGTAGGGCCTGGGTGACCTGTGGTTTACCAATTACATCACGCTATCACGTGCCTGTGCGGAGCTTTACAAGATGGCGGCGTTGTCCTCCTACTTGAAGCTGTGTACTTTCATTTTATTACACTCTTTTGCGGAATCTGCTTTTCAGGTTCCCGTGTTTATGTGGTCCAAGGATAGGTGAGTTTATAAGGTCATATTTTAGTAATAAAATTGCAATGCTTCATGGAACCTGTTCGGTGAATTCCTTGTGAACTTTGAAGACATGACATTGTTTTAAGACTTAATTTGGGTTGGACCAAGTGATTTTCAATCCCTTTTAAGCTCTGTTTTTTCTTAAATCAAGAGTCTTCATGCGAAATGTTTCGATTTGACTTGAGAAAAAAGAAGGCAATTTTATGTAATATTTATGTCGAAATATCAAATGCGTTTTAATTTGATTCAGCTTATTAAATTTCTGTGCCTACTTGCACAAAGATATCCATTTGTTAATCAAGTTTTCTTTCAAAACACCCCTCAAAAACTGAATAATAAAGATCATTACTATTCCTTTTCTCGCACAACGCACATTTTGCAGTAATTAACATTGAGATTAAATACAAGGCCATATTTAGCCAAATAGTTGGGGGTGACAATGACTAAGCTAAGAACAGCTGAAGGCAACGAAGAAGGTATGCATTTATTTGGGTTTTTGGTAGACAGGTGGCTTGCCTATGGTATCAGAGAATGAGTTGGGTGTGTATGTTGCCAAGACCAGTTCATGCTCTTGAGTGCATCATGGGTAATCAGGGCAACGTGGCGTGAAATTCAAAGGTTTGTATGGAAACTCAAAGCAAAATAAACTGTACATGACTCTTCTTTTTAGACTTTCGCCTTCATAAACCAAGCAAATAAGTCCAAGTTCACAACTGAGATGAACTGAACTTGGTATCTATTCTTTGTAATTCCTAAATATTGCTTTTTTATCCCCATACATTCTCTATAATTTCGTGCCTTTGGAATTACAGGAAATGTATGGCAGAAACTTTGTTTAATAAAATAGTTTATACATGTACAATAGCCATTCTCTCCAACTTTATTGTGCGGTACCTTTGAGCGCATATCTTCTGTTTTGGAAAATTAAAAAAACCCAAAATTGTGTATCATGAGTACTTTTGGTCATTTTTAACTTTCATGCAAACCTTTGAATTTCTCTCTATCTTGCCTTGATTATCCATGATGCACTCAAGAGTGTGAACTCGTCTATCATGAGCAACCTTGTCGCTAAAAACAGAACTTTTTATTTGACTGAAATCAGGTAAATGTACTGTCTCATCCACTTGTCTAATCAAGGGAGAGTTGATAGCGC
>NC_090872.1:3198659-3211159 GCF_036669935.1 Montipora foliosa | reverse complement strand
ACTAACCGCTCCGTCGTTTTCACTTCGAACCTTTCAGTTGATCATTTATAGCGAACGTAGAAGCTGAGGACTCGTAGACTTTATTTAAACACTTGAACGTAACAGTCCTCGGAGTTAAATCCTACTTGCCCTCGTAAGTGCTCGTCCTCTCGAGGGCATTTCTACGCTTCAACATGACAACGGATCTTTATCCAACGTCACTCTTGATCAACTCTCACTGCTTTACGGAACTCCTAAACTCTTCGGAAAAAAAACTACACCACTCTTAAACCGCTCGAGTGATTTTCAGTTTTCGAAATTACTACAACCAAGTTCCGCAAGCATATTTTCCCGCTTATTACACAATGGAACGAATGTGTGTCATCTTCACACCTAAACAGGATCGAAACATCCCTTACGCCATTGGCCAATTAGTATCCTCCAATCAGCTTCTTTACTTAACAACCAATCAGAAGCCTTTGCTGGTCTAGTCCTTCAAGTATGTGCCATGTTTACAAGTTGTCAAGTGGCAATATTTGCCAGGCTTGTTAGCTCCAGCAAAACCACCAAAAAGATACCAAAAATATCCCTCAACTTTTTGTTTATAGGGTTGTATTATTGAAATGTCGCTTCGTCTTTCTTTGAGTAACATGGTTTTCATAGTATAATTGCAGCTTGATTCATCCCTCTGATGTCTGAGTTTCATGGCCCAAAATGCCAGGAAATGCATTTTCCGGCATTCAGTTTTCAAAAATTTTCCGGGGGAGCATGCACCCGGACCCCCCCTAGAAGCGATCCCACAACCGTCTACTTTGCAAAAAACTCCGGCTACTTAAAACCTTAAAGAAAACCCTGAATACTTAATATTATTGTTGTTTTGGCTTATACAAGAAAAGGAAAGAATACTCAGTCACATTCCTTTTCTCTTTGGTCAGGTATGTTGAGTTTTTCTTTTTTGACCATAGTCATGTTGTTTTTTGTAGAGTCTCTTAGTTTTGATATCAAAGAAATTCCATTGCATCAGGGAAAGACCAATGTGCTCATCTTTCATTTGTTGCCATCGTCATCAAGGTTTGCGAAATGTTTTTAATATTACGCTGATATTAATTTACTGAGAAAAATTAAAATTGATACTGAAATAGTTTTGATGTAAAACGGACAAATAACATTTATACGTGTAGCATCAAAGTACCATAATTATTTCATTTGCTTTGTTGGAACTGTCTTTCCCAATAATTATTATTATTTAATTAGTGGTGAGAGTACTTGCCTCCTGCCAATGTGGTTCAGGTTGGATTCCCGGACTCAACGCCTTGAGTGGCTTGAGTTTGTGTTGGTTTTCTACTCTGCTTCAAGGATTTTTCTCCGGGTTCTCCGGATTTCCTCCCTGATCAAAAACCACCATACAGCTGATTCCAGCTAGCTGTAAGCTGTGCTTCAAGGTCATACATGGACCATTATAGCAGCAGTAAGATCGGTGCCATAGTATGCTTGCAGTTCGACCTTCTTGAGGACCTTTTTGTTGAGGTGTTGATTTGCAACAGCAATTAGCAAAGTGAAGACAGGTTAATTATTACTATTATTATTATTATTATTATTATTATTATTATTATTATTATTATTATTATTATTATTATTATCATTATTATTGGTTAACTTATTAGTATTATTATTACTAATAATAATGATTAATGGAGATGAAACTGTATGAAACTTTCTTAGTGACTCCTAAAAAAATCCCCAAAACTTGTGCCATGTGCTTTCCTCATCCTGTATTAATTTTTCTCCATGCAAGCAAGAACCCAACTGGTAGAGATTCTGTCTCCAGGCCTCTTGGACATTAGTGTAAAATGACTTCCAAAATGTACAGACTTAAAAACATAACCTACAAATTCTTGCGGTGCTCTTGTGGCTTTTTGAAATGGGTTGTTTCAGGTTAGAATAATAATTTTTTGTGTGTAATGCGTTTTCTGTATTATAAAGAAACAAAAAGGAGGTAAGGGTGGGGTAATTTTGAATGTAGCTTAAAATAATAGAATTCTTGGTCTTTGAATAATATTATTGTAACTTATTTAATATAAGGTACATTCAAAATTCTCCCAACCAGAGTAACATTGAACTGTATGTCTGATTGTCGATCTGGCCTCAGTTGATCAAAGGGCAGATAACTTTGTCTGGTAGATAAGTCACAATCTAAGAGTATCAATGATTTCAGTTTTCCTCCCATAACCATGAATACACTGTATGCATGGTGCAGTGCTCAAGATTAAAAAGAAAGTCTGGGTTGTCCCTGGTTAAAAAGCCTGATAAATTCTTGGTTGCCCATTGGGAAACCCATGGCAATTCAATGCGTGCCGTGTTGAGATGCTATCACATGGCAATCAAGCTTGAATATCCCATAGTTCTTAGTGTGCACCTGTGTTTTTTCGTGGAAATCTGGGTTTAAGTTCTGGCATTTTCAAAATGGCATCTTCTTCATGTATCTCCGTCGTCTACATGTTGGTGATATAGGCTCTTGCATCTTCCTATCTGACAGTTTCCTGTAAAAGCTACAGATATTCAGAACATGGGAAAATGCACAACTGTAGCAAATCAATATCATCATTATCAACATCACTCTACCATCGGACATTGACAATAGGAAGCCAACAAGAAATTAGAGATGGTTGCTTAAACATGTATCATTCTAGGCAGTGTGGCCCAGTGGTTAGGGTGCTTGCCTTGAGATCCGGAGATCCCGGGTTCAAGACCAGCTCTGACCACTCGCTGAATTTGTTCCTGGTAGTCCCTGGTTCAACTTCCCAGCTGCACTTGTAAATAGCCAACTGGTTTGCCTCCGGCCAGTTGGGATTCTTAGCACTTGTTGTTGTTGTGTTCTGTTGTTTCGTTGATTGTTTCAGATTGGCCCTGAAAAGCCCCTATGGGGAGTGGTCAATTAAGTATGTATTGTATTGTATTATTATTCTATAGCATGGGAATATTATTGAGAGTTGATTAATTCAACTGCATTATTTATATGATTTACTGTGTTATAAAAGATTATTTGCATATGGTAGAGAACCACGTTCAATGATAGCTAGTAGTTAAGTTTAACTTATCTTTCATGTCTACAATTTCCCAGCAATCCAGAGGAGATTTTTGCTCAAAATGGTAAGTTCAAGATCTGAATTAAGTTTGTGTATGGTTTCAGCTCCAGTGGCATCAAGTCATTGTATTAAATTTTGTAAGTGAGACTTGAAATGAAGCTTTATTGAACACTCCCCTGAGGGGCTTTTCGCTGACTTTCCAGATTAGTAGCACTTTTTCTTTGTTTTTCACATGGAGTAACATTGTATCCTGCTGTCAGACCGTTACTACCAAAAGTACTTTAAAAAATTGGTATGGTGAATTTCCCCAGGAATTTGGTTTGTAGCTTCAAACAAATTATTTCAGGCGAGTGTGTTGTCAGTTTAAATAGTGGCATTGATCATGGGACTGATGAAGTATTTTTCCTTTAAGTTTAGGTTTTCCATACAAATGATATTTGGTTTCCCTCAAAATAGTCATGATTTTGTACAAGTTTCCGTGGTTAATTACTGGGTTGATTTTTTTCGTTTTTCCTATGTCACCCATCTTTATTATCAATATGGCGTACTGCTTCTTAGTGGCTTTTTTTGTGAGCTGTGAAACAGAAGTTGCATGCATGCTGTGCATGGCTTTTTTTTAGGCCTGTCATAACATTTATTACAGAGAGCACTAGTCTTGTTATTTACTTTACCATTCAAGTACTCTTATGGGATTTTGTACAGTTTTAATTCTTTCTTTGTTTTCTGTTTTATTTTAGATAAACTGATTGGAATGATAACCCAACAAATCTCTTCATCCGGTTTTCCATATTCCTGTATTTTGACAGCTTCGGCTCCTAATGAGGTACACATACAACGCATTCAGAATTGCCAAATTAGATGCCAAAAAAGTCATTGAAACTGAATCAAAGTTATAATAATAATAATAATAATAATGATAATAATAATAGTAATAATAATAATAATAATAATACATTTCTATAGCTCCCTATTCTAGAGCTCTAAGGCGCATTACAATAAAAAATGTTAAAAAGCAGTAACTTGGTAAATTATAAATTAAAATACAAAAGCAAATTAAACTACAAATTAAAATAGCGCTTAAAAAGATAAGTTTTAAGATTGCTTTTAAAAGATGTAAGATTTGGACTACATTTTACATTTTCCGGAAGATTATTCCAAAGTTTAGGAGCGCAAACTGAAAAAAGCATGATCACCATAAAATTTTAACCTCGATCTAGGTGTCACTAACAAGTTAATGGTTGAAGATCGTAAACTCCTAGATGGCTTGTAAGTTTGTAACAGATCACGAATATAGCTAGGACTTAAATGATTTAAAGCCTTAAAAGTTAACAGTAAGATTTAAAAAATAATCCTCTGCTCCACAGGAAGCCAGTGTAGTTCTCTCAGTAAAGGAGTTATACGTTCATGTTTAGAACCACATAGGATCAGATGCGGTGCACAGTTCTGAACTAACTGAAGTCTATGAATCAAGTGTTTCGGAAGTCCGTATAAGAGAGAGTTACAGTTGTCCAATCTACACATGAAAGCATGCACTAACAGTATGGTGTTTTCCGCTGACAAAAACGTCCTCATACGAGAGATATTACCGCGCACCGGTGGCTCAGTTGGTTGAGCACCGGACAGTCACGCGGGAGGTCGTGAGTTCAACTCCGGCCGGACCAACACTCAGGGTCTTCAAATAACCGAGGAGAATGTGCTACCTTTGTAACTACATCTGCAAATGGTTAGACTTTCAAGTCTTCGCAGATAAGGATGATAAGCCGGAGGTCCCGTCTCACAACCCTTTAATGTCTATAATCCTGTGGGATGTAAAGGAACCCACACACTTGTCGCTAAGAGTAGGGCACGTAGTTCCTGGTGTTGTGGTATGTCTTCTGTTGAGTATCATGGTTGGGAGGGTAAAAAAAGGGGCCACAGTAGTTGACGCAAGCTGTTGTGGTGCTCTGCCAGCCTGACTGGCAAAGTCTGTAAATCAAATCATATTACGAATGTGAAAAAAGGCTGATTTACAGATGGCAATAACTTGACGATCCATGTTCAGTTTTTTGTCAAAAATTACACCTATGTTGCTGGCAAACTGAGAGGGTTTTATAGCTGAGCCATCAACCGCTGTGCAAGAGAGGAGCTGAGAGACTGGACGATGCCGCAATCCAATGACCAAAAGCACTGTCTTGTCACCATTAAGTTAAGTTTGTTCAGGGACATCCATGTTGCAATATCACGTAAACATGCTTCAATTCTGGGCACAAAAACAGGCAAATCAGAGTCAAACAAAAAAATAAACCTGCAAATCATCAGCGTAGAAATGAAAGTTCATATTATGTCTTCTTATAACCTCACCGAGAGGGGACGTATACAAAAGATATAAAATAGGGCCAAGAACAGAACCTTGGGGAACACCGTAGATAAGATCAGACCTGGTGGAACTGGTTCCATTCATGCAGACAAATTGACTCCGACAAGCTAGGTAGGATTTGAACCAAGTGAGGACCCCGTGAGAAATTTGTCTTGGTAGCATTGATCTTCAGGGCGACCTTCGCACATTGTACTTTCAAGGCCCGTGTCTTATCTCCCTCATATCCTGTATTCTGTGCGACAGTAGGGCCAGATCATCAGAAAAGACAAGGTCTTCTAAGGATGTCGTAAAGGTCCACTGAGTACCTCTCCTCCTGTCAAAGGCTGTCCTCGTCACCTAATCCAGGGCGACCAGAAACAACAGGGAAGATAGCAGGCATCCATTGTGTACCACCTGTGCAGAAAAATCTTCATAGAGAGCTCTCATGATGGTGACTAACTTGTCTGGTATCCCGTAGTGCCGCGACAACCTACACGAAACCTCTCTGCTGATACTATCGAAGGCATTTTTAAAATCTATCAAGTTGATATACAAGGAGGACTGTCACTCGATACTCTGCTCCACAATATAATCAATAACTCTTCATCTGTTTACTTGGGTGTCATCATTGATGACAAATTATTGTCTTGAACTAAACATAATTATTAAATCAGTTACCTTGTCCTTTAATGCTAAATAAAAATGTTAAGATGCATTAGTTTCCTGCAAAGCTCTACTCTGAAGTCGATTTACTTCCGAACTGTTCTGTGAAGTGTGCCTTGAAGCTATCCATACTAGAGCAGCTCGATTAATTCACAAACACCAAGAAATTTAAAAGACGAAGGTTTTCTCTTAATTGCAAAGTGGCTATCACTCCACTATTTTTATACCTTTCACCTCTTAACTGTTAACTACAGGGCTTTCTACCATCTAGATTTAAAGGAAATAAAATAATTCTTTAGGTCTTAGGGGTCCTGCCCAATATAATTTTAGGAGATGTTTAAATGTTTTGCAAACAGGCTTAGATCTGAAATGAGCAATAGCAGCTTTTCATTTAGGGCTGCAATTGCTTGGAATAATCTTTCCGACAAATGAAGATCTAGTCAAAACCCGTCCTCTTTTAAATACGGTATATAAACCTTAAGAAACTTAGAGTTCTAGTTGAGAACATACAGTATTACTAGCCTAAGGGTAGTTCTGCCCTTTTTGTAAATGTTAAGGATTTAAGTTATATTCTTTATTGATCTTTTTAATCAAAGTCTCTCTTGTAATAATAAATATGCATATTCTGTTATTGTAGTTGTAAGTATTAGATTATAGTTTAAAATTAATTATGATCGATCTTTTTTATTCAAATTTTGTTGTACCTATACATGCTTTTGTATAGTTGCCCTTTTTACCTGATCTGCTTGACTAAGTAAAGATGATGATGATGATGATGATGAACATGAGTGAGAACAGTGTCGAGAAGGCAAGAGCAAAGAACAAAAGCATTGAATTTTATCTATCCAAGCATTTCAGTTTTAATAAAATAAATCTGAAGCCAAAATGTTAGTCAAAAATTGTGGTTTAAGATACCGGTGGATACAATGTACTGTTAAATAACTGGCCCATTTTTTACAGGGCCAATTAATTTTGCTATTTCATTGTGATAAACTGTACAGTGCATTCTCTAACAGCGTTGTTAACTTTTCTTGAAGGATGTTGAGACCAGACATGTGGCAGAAGAACGATCACATGTGGCTCATGACCGGCTTCGCAGAGATGTAAAAGAAGAAATTCCTGTCGGTGGCAATAGTAGTTTTGTGTTTGTCAATGCTGATTGTATCCTGTTGTACACAAAGGGAATTGTGTTTCAATACAATGAAAGGCCTTATGATATATTTAACATGACTAGACTGGAATACAGTTCTAGTGGAGTTTGTGCAAATGATTTTAACGAAAGGTATGGTAAACTGCTATTAACGGCTATGATTAAAAATACCTCTTCATTTGTTTACCCCTTTAAAAATTATTGTGACTACATGTATACCACAGTGAAACTGCAGATCTGCAAATCTCTATACTGTAGCTTAGAGGCAGAGCAACTAAACCAATTAATCAGGAATTCTTAGGTTCAATTCCTTTTGGAAGCACAGAAAGAAATACAATCATCTCACCATGTGATTTTATTAAGCAAATTGCTTGCAGACAATCGTGGAGTGAAGGTAGATAGTTACCTCACTGGAACACTAAACTTAAAGATAGTCTGGCAGTAATAAAATAATGTACAGTAAACGAGATTGATTCAAAATGCTTGAACAGCAAACTTGTTAGCATGTAAGGTTACTCATGTTACCTTAAATTGAGGAGACCAAAACTGCCAATTTAATCCTAAAAAAATGTGGTAATGATACATGTATTTACAACCTTTTACTTATAACTAAACACCAGCATTCCAATATTGTAAAAGATATCCAATACTGTAAAATCCAGGCCTGGAAATTCTGGAAAAGAAGGACAAGTCCAAAAAAATCCTGGAAAATTAGTCCCATGCTAAAACAAAATAAAATCGTTGTCTCAATTTTTGGCAAGCGGGCTACAACTTGTCTATTTGTATGCAGTTTTCAAGAGCACTCTATTTCATATTCTGGACCATATCCCATATTTTCAAGAGTTTCCAAGGTCACAGATTTTGTCTTATATGGTCTTGAAAAGTCGTGGAAAAGTCATGGGATTTTAGGACAAAAAAGTGTACTAAGCCTTTGTTTCTTTCCTTCCAGTGTTTCTGTAAAGTTCAAGATGGAAAATGTCCAGACATTTGACTTGAGGTGACCCTAAATAAACATAATAATGTGTTAGTCTCGTCACACTAAGGAGATACAAAATTTAACATTCCGCTTTATGCTCATTGGAAAATCACCTTCATACCCTTGCAAAATAACTCAGAAAATCCTAGGTATCCATTGGAATCCCTGACCATGAATTCCTGGAAATTCTCAGAAATTCCAAGAGAAGTGTTGAATTCCAAGTTTCTGTTGAAACATTGCAAAACCATGGATTTTTTTTTTTAAATCTCCTTGGTCAAAAAGAAAGCCTTTGCAACATGTAATACATACACTGTACATTTCCTTTGGTTCAAGTATGGTGAGAATGGGAAGAGGAAGAGGGTTTGTTCTTTTAATGGCCTGTAGTGTTGGAAATATTGTAGGATTACTGTACGTATCTTAGAGTAGTTGAAACAAAAAGTGAACAAAATTAAGCACAGCTTTTCAGAATCAGACACAGATTTTTCTATTACAAGACACTCCTCAAAGCATTTACTTGGAATACTGTTTTGCGCAGAAGAAGGGTGATACATTTTGGAAGAATTAGAAACAAATTGGAAGGATTGAATACACTAAAGTGATGCTTAAATTTGCTAAGTATGGAACAAAAGAAGTAAATGTTTCTGCAGCCAATTTAAGTCTGGAGGGGTCATGAAACGGGTAATGTATCAGTGAACATTGCTTAGTGTTTAGGACAATCTGTAGGAAAGGGTAAGGATCACGGTCTGCTACTGCATAAGTAATCGTCATACACAGGTTGGCAGCAGCATCAAGAATGCCTCAAAACAGATTCAATAAGCAAAGACATACCAGGTGCTGGTTTGAGTAGAATAACAGCCTGTATCAAGAAGGAGCCTTTCTCTAGGGATGTCTGGCGGATGCCAGTTTTGAAAGGACGCTGCCAAACCCCATATTTCAAAAGCAAAATTGGTAATCACATTTACATGAATGATGGAAAGGTGTAATGGGACCAAGGAGAGGAGAGGATATGTCCTTCACCTGTTACCCATTGCCAACCAACTGGTATCTGATCACCTTAAGTTGACTTAACGTTGTCATGGTCAACAATAATTTTTGAAAATGGATTTTACAGCCGATTTCAGTGCAGTGTATAGACCCGGGTTTTTGAAACATGATTCGCCCGTGCATGATTCGCCCGTCGTGATTCGACTGCGAGGCTACCACAGCTCAGCAAATTTCGTAAATGATGAGATATTAAGTGTAAACATAAGACTATTTTCGACGAAATTTAAGGTAAAAACCTCGGTAGCATTTATTTAAGATACATGTAAGTCACGATTTTCAGCTTTTATCGGCAAAAGTAGCGCAGATCGACGCGGTTTAACTAGACTGGCGCATCACGTCTCTTATTCAGCAGGTAAACCTCAATTACATGGTATTTTCACTGAATTCATCACAGGAGGTAAAAATGAATACCAACATGCGTGAGAGGGCAGAAATTGTCCCTTGCAATAATTTATTTTCAAGCCATCATCAATCGCTGATGAGTGAAATATTACATTTCTTGATAGGAAGGCGTTACACATTTTCGACTCGTGTTGAAACTTGAAAAGAAAATTAATTGAACAATTCGGGTACGGGGTAAAATACCTAATTGTGCATACGCTTCGCGGACATTGTAGTGTCATTTTTTGTCGTACTTTGGTGTCATTTGTTGTCGTATTTTGCGGAGATGTAGCTAAAGTTGAAGCACAACTTGAAAATGCGAATGACAAAATGAAACTGACATGTTACTGTCGCGCCGCCGAAGTGATACAAATTGAGTCAACTCTGGCAATAACTAATAGTCATGAGGCTTAAAACTCAAAAAAGATACATATTGAAGGAAAATATAATTTGCCGTCGAACAAATCCTTGCAGAACGTATTTCTCTGGTCAAATGTTGCTACTTTAAATGCAGTAACCCTTTTTGTGCTAATCGCAGCCGGCTAACTTTGTCATTTCCGTACTTTTCGCTTTTCTTCTGGCGTAAACGGTGTTCCAAAATTCCAGCAAAGCTGCTAATACACCATCGTCACCTATCTGTTAATGAAAGAATGCGAGCATTAGCGAGCTTTTGATCACAAAATATATTTTGTCGGCTATGATTACATCGGCAACCACAAGAAATACTACTGATTGTGCCGCCGGGCCTCAAATTGCCCCCTTTCCAAACGCTCAAGGTTGTTCTTCTGGTAGAAAACAATCCGTATGGCCACTTTTTGCTTTGCCATCCTTTATTTTACATAATGCAGGCTCTGCCTCCCGCTTGTTATCGAAGAGTTTTACTGCCGTTTCCACGCTTCTTGTTAGAGTCACGTGATTATGGTCGAATCACGACGGGCGAATCATGCACGGGCGAATCATGTTTCAAAAACCCGGGTCTATACACTGCACTGAAATCGGCTGTAATCTTAGGTTTGAAAGAATCTCAATTTACAGGAAAAAAAGTAGCCGACCTCTCATAGTGAAGTAGCTGAGGCTTTTCATCAGCTGGACCGGTACCTATTTAAACTACTGACAACCCTCACTCCCCCCCCCCCTCCCCCTGGACAAAAATTTGAAGTGACTCAATACTGCTAGTTTGTGGAGAACATCAGCCTTGATGGTTCATTTTTCTGTTCTCATTTTAACTGCATTAACACCAGTTTCTTTCACTGTTACCCATTTTACCCAATTTCCACTGGTTGGTGATAATTTTCATAACTGACGTTGACAAAATTTGATTATCTTGGTGCATGTACGGTAGTCTTGAGAAAAGCTGTTTTTGATGACTGGTATTAATATTGGTTGACCTCTGCAGAAATCAACTTCATCTGTTTTATACAACATTACCCAGCTATTTTAATTCTGGGTTCAAACTAATCACAATATTTTTTCTGATTTATACTAAAGTAAAATTTATTAATGTTTGTTTCAGATTTGTCTTTTCCAACCACTCGAGATCTGATTGGAGTTGTTCAAAAGCGACTCTAGAAGTTGATGGCATGTTTGGCACGGAACACATTCAACAAACGTTTTCCTACGATAATTGTCGCAAGGTGTTGACAGTTCCATCCAAATACTCCTATAGCTGTGGCAGAGTGACGTTGAAAACTGAAAACAGTTCACTAAGTTTCAAGCAATTTCAGGTGAGGAATTTTCTCACTTTCTCAATTTTAACAGCATTCCTTTCCCTCCTGAGAATGTCTCTTACTGCGATTTTCATAATTCTGCAGAATCTCTTCTTCAAGCGTCAACTGCCAAATGCAATTTGGCTTCCATCCATCAAACTTTCGAGTTGACCTGAAACCATGGAGGCAGAAATCAATTGATGCGTGTCATACATAACCTACCAATCAGCATCTTTTGTTCCCATGGTACATTCATACATTCAAACTCGTTACCAATGGAAAGCGAAGAAGCCTCAGTGTACGAATATTTTTACTGAAGAACCTCTACAAAGATATCATAATGCTATTTGAGCTGTGAATCAAACAGAAACTCTAATTCACCTTTCAGGGGCAGAGTCGATTTTCCCTGCTGTGTTCAGAAATTTGATTGATGGCAGCTAAAATGCATTTTGGCGGGTAGCGCTTAAAGATGAGATTCCACAGAATTATGAAAATTGCAGTAATAGATTTTTTACTCTGTCTAATGCTACACAATTTTAGTCATCAACATGAACCTCTTCAGGAGTTAAAGGATTAAGACACAATGCAATCCAACAAAAAGCTACAGTTTGTTTGAGGTTATTTTGAGTCTTAAGCTTGCATGAACAGCCAATATGACAAGTGCTCGCCTAATGATTGGATGGTTGGTGCACTGTTAGAGTTCTCAACTTCCATCAGTATGACCTGGGGGTTGGTTTGCTATCTCTGTGTCATACGTTGTATGTGGTTTGAATTTGTTGGTTCTGTACTCTGCTCAGAGAGGTTTTTTCTCTTCATGTAGACTGGTCTTTTTTGTTGATCAAAGACTGGCCTTAATTTGATATGTACTCTAATATTTTTTGATTTCATTTGAGAGCCTTGTGTTAGATATCCATACAGTTAATGTGCCTCCCCTTTTTGAATAAAGATTACCATTATTGTAATACACGGAGAACCTTACAGTGCAGGGTCAGTGAAAGCACAAACTCGACCCACTTGTGACAGCGAGTCCAGAAATCAAATGTTCAGTTATGAAAGTAATTAGAACACACCTAATTCGACAAGAATCACATGGTGTCTCCTTGCTCTTCTCACTAACTTTAACATCACTCACATCTTAGCACTCTAGGTTTGCAAGCAATAATCATTAATTATAATGTCA
>NC_090872.1:3178659-3191159 GCF_036669935.1 Montipora foliosa | reverse complement strand
TCGTATATTCGCAGTTAATGAATTCTATGTCAAACATAGCGCTCAGAATTTAATATTTACCTGTCAGGAAGAACTTTCCGGATCAATAAACTTTTGTAAATGGGAAAGTGCTTGCAGTACAAAGCGAAATTACCGTCGCTGCACGCTTCGTAGCCAGCATCGAATTATTATTTAGCTTGCAGCCAGGCGTGAAAAATCCTTTTCTTCGTATAAATACGCTTGTACGTGTTATTCCACTCCTTCAGGTATTCTTTGCGATCCGTTAAAGCCTTCCTTTTTCTCCCGGAGTTTCTCCTTAGTCCACGATAGCACTCCCCAGTGGACGCCATTTTGAATTTGTCGATTCAACTTGAAAATTTTCAAGTCTACGCAAGACGCTAGCGCATTCGCAACTCATGACAATTCAAGTGTGTTTCGCCCAAGTGGTTTGAAAATCTGTATCGCTATTTGGCGAAAGCCTCCAGCAACTACAGTAGCCTGTTCCAGGCTCTCAGATGCTCGTTCTCGTTTCCTCGGCTCCACAATCTTAGAGCCTGGAACAGATTACCAGCAACTGGAGATTCATTCTCGTCCCGGGCCATCGTCCTTTTCGCTTGCTGGAGATTTTAAACAGGTGAGCTGTAAAGCAGATATGTAAATGATTATTAAAACTGCGTGAGTCTGCAATTATCAAGTTATCGGATGACATGAAAAGTTTGCCGGTCTGAATTCAATGGATTTTCCGATCATTAAAATCGAGAACTACAAACGAATTGGTATAGGAATTAATTGGATATCTGTGAAGTCGGCGATGTTTGGCACCGCGTAATTCCCCCAGCAAAAAAGACTGCAAATATCTGCAGAGAGAGAACTTTTTTAAACCACATGCTCAGCGGCCTGAGCATAACTATATACATCACCGGAAACTGAATATGATATATATTTTTCTTATTGACAGAGTTCTTTTCCTGTCACCCCGAGGTTTGGGATTCTATAGAGTTCGTCGCCGAGTTGCGATTTAGTCCAACATAGGTTTTTCATTTCACAATTAATCTCAGTTTAACGGAGTCTGGTTATAGCTGATAAGGATTCATTTTCAAGATACTGTTTATTTTCAAGTTTCAAGGATAATTGTAGCTGTCCCATCTGTTTAATTTATTCTTAAAACCAACAATGCTAAAAAAATGACCATCAAAACTGAGCTATGGCAGAGTTCTTCTTGGATGGAATCACACACATTCTCGCCCGAGGCTCAGACATATTCTCGAGGAGCATTCCACCCGTTCGGCTTCTGAGAACCTTGAAAATGAAGGAGAAAGACGTGTCAAATTTTTACACAGCAGGTGTTTTGGAGAAAACGCCATGAAGATTTCGCGGAAAATTCTAGATAAAGAAACCTTTCAAAGATGTTTTATGTTACCGGACACGAAGTATCGCAATTAAAAGAAATACGTAAAAATAAAATGGAATCACAAAGAAAGGGAACTCTCCATGAAAATTTAACGGGTTGGGAAAAGTGAAGTAATTTATGCATAAGTAAGCAATTGGAGCAATTTGACACCGAGAAAGCAATTTACTTTTCTATTTGCCAGCGTTGCCTAATTGTCAATATTGTGCTAAACAAATATCTCCGTAAAGCTGTCATTTATCCAATAAGCTTTTATCAACCCAAAACAGAGTTTCCCTGGTCGAGTTTTTTAGGGTTTTCGCTTGGTTGAAGTGTCTCAACTCCGTTTAGGGGAACCGTTTTACTAGTTGGGTAAGTGGCCTGGATAAAAGCGAAAACGAAATGATCTTTAGGTATGATTTTCTGAAATATTTTCCCGCACGCCTTAGTGAGTTCTCTACCGCCAATTCTTGAAATCTATATCTTTCCGGTAAGTATGTACGAGAATCGGGCACAGACAAGTTTTTTAAACAAAAAAAAGTAATCGTGCGCTGTAGATAACGGTTTACTAATTGAAAATATACTTTGCAACGGCAAACATGAAATTTGTCGCTTATACTGGTAAAATTTGGATAAAATATTAGGCTGCTGAAAAAAACTGGGAATTGCGTAATGGTAAATTACAAGTCGTAAAATTGTTAAATTTTTGCGAAATAAATTTCGCTCTAAGTAAGCACTATTCTACTTTTTAAAAAGGATGAGTTCGTGAGCGTTATAGAAACGTAAAGGAAAAGGAAAAGGAATAACCAATAAACTTCGGTCTTCCCCGAAGCTTTCATAAAATATTCATGATCAGCGATAAGGATTCAGTTTTGCCATCCGTTATTGTGAGAAGGTGAAGTTCGTCAAAAAGAAACCACGATCGATTCAATTTTTATTTCATTTGCAAAGACACTCCATCTTGTTTTATTGTTTCAACACAGGTAAGTTTCTAAACCTACTTCTGTATACGTTTTAAAGGTTATTACGACCAAAATTTAAACCAAAGAAAAACAATGAGAGCAAGTTTTCTGGAAGACATGTCTTTTTCATTTAATCAGATAATATCCCTGTTAAAAAGAATTATATTCCACATTCACCGTTCACAATGAAAGAAAACTAGAAAATCGTGCTGTTTGGTTTTGCAAATGAGGAGTTGAAGACGTAATCGAAGTTTTCAAAGAAACCGCAATATTTTTGCATTCCCAGATACGAACGTTTTCCTTGTTAAATGTTGTTATGGAGACTTCAATTTGACGCACAGATGATTGGCACATTCTGTTTCATTTGCGCGTGACGTTAAAAATTTATGACTCCTATCGCACACACATTTTGAATCCTGCTTGAATGACCTGCATTTAGGACAAGTTGGAGACAAAAACGCAATAGTTTGAAAACTGCATCAGTAACATTGCGATTGTTGGACTAACGTTTCGCCTCTCTGAATCAAAAAGGTTGTAACATCGTCATAATGAGTGGATCGGCAAAGCGCCGTAACAGAGGCGGCATTGGTTCTCAAGCAAGTCTTGGCACAAATCTCAATGACGAATTGGAAATGCACGAAAAGAGTCGTCCTTCTTCTGCACATTCACGAAATGCCTGGACCGACGATATACTTAGCGGAGGACATGATGAAATAGATTTTTCTCCGCGAGCTCCAGCATCAGCTGCTGTCGATCTGCCCTCCGCCATGGAACGAGAACCAGTCAACCACCAAACGCGAGTTCCTACGGACGTACGCGCTCCGGGAACGAAGAACGTACCCGTTGGTTGCTGGACGCGGTTTAAAAGGATCCTTCGGGGTGAGAACATATTAGTTTTAATCAAGGCCTTAACTATAACTCTTGGTACTGGTTCCCAGATCATAATGCTTGGTATGGATCGTACTTTTTCACGCATCAATTCCTCGTCGTATGTTACAAATTGAGAACAATTATATGTATTATTTCTTCAGTTGTAACGTCAGAATCGATCGCAGAACAAAACCTAAAGCGAAAAAAGCAGTTTCACCGTTTTTAACTAGCAACAGAGAAGTTGTTGTTTTGCATTGATTCTTGGGTTACAGCTGTAAATATTTAAGTCGATTTTAGATACACGTTATTTTTTTAAGGTAGTATATTTTTCTCGTAATATTTATCAGCACTTATTTTCTTGGTTTCCAATTTATTACAGTTTGTCATGTTTTTTGGTCTTTTTCACTTTCGAAAGAACCTGATTGTAAGTTATTTAACCGCACATTCGGTTTGGCAGTATGTTAAAATTTAATGAATTTCGAGGGCAGGTGTTTTGTCTTCGAAGGAGGGGGATTTTTTGTATTAACACTAAAATTTTAAGCTAGATAGAAGCAATCGGTTTTCTGATCAATGAAGGAAGCTCAATCGAGAGAATTTTCTAAACTGCTTTTACAGATTAGAAATGTTGACATCATGACCTTCATTTTTGTGAAGAAGAAACTTGATCGACACACATTCTGGGAAGAATCGAGAACCGGGTTTATTTTGTTGTTTCAGCGGCAACTTTTCTCCTGGGTAAATTATTTATGCAATTTTATTCGCCGCGGAGTTTGTTAAGAATACGAGTCTTTTCAGCCAACTGGAATATATATTTTTGCAAGCTGCATTGGTGTGATTGAGTGAAGATATAGGGTCTTACTTGGAAGAAAATCTATATTTTTAACCCAACTGTTTGTTGGTGGTCAAATTTTGCGCCATTATGCCCCCATCGAGACGCTTAGAATAGTTCTCGTTTTCGCACTAGCGACGAATTAATTAAGGACGCCGTTTAGATTCTCTAATTTGTCTGGCGTTGTTTAAAATACTGCACACTAAAACAGTTTTAAACTGATGGAGGATCCGCTTTCATTTACATATTTTATTACTAATTGCGAAGTTGTTTGAAAAGTCTCATTCAAATGGCCGGTGAGGGAGTACGATAAATATATACTTTTTCCTTTGTCACTGGGAACAAAGATATTTTGCAGCTTAATTTGTGGTCGGTCTGATTCATACGGGCCATTGTGGCATTTTAGATAATTTTTTTGTGTTTTGAAACAAAAAAATAAGAACATGTATTAAATGTCTGAGAAACCGAGGAAAAAAAAGATTAAGAGCGCCGCGGTGTTGTGATGATGAAACGTAAAAATAATAGTTTGCTGTTTTATTTATTTAAGCATGCTTACGCAATTGTCAGCTGTCACTGTATTTTTAAAAATGTCAAAAAGCAAATGGGATACCTGATGTATTCCTCTGAACACATTTTTTCTCGTTTGCTCTTGTATATTTTTTATTTTTGTATAGTCTCCATTAAAGCAAAATATGAATATTTTTGAATAGTACAGAGATTCTAGCCCTCCAGTTATGGCCGGAAACCCCCGTTTTTGCCAAAGATTTCCGGCCTCCTGTTTTTGCTTAATATTTTCCTGGTTTTTGAAACCCTTCCTATCCAAAGAAAGAAAAATATTTCTTTGTTTAATCAGTCTTTTTAGCATGATTCTTTGCTGTTTTTCTGTGGTTTCTTAGCCATTTTTACCCTTTTGGCATTGTAGCATGAGCCTTGGGTAATTTTGGACACACTGTATTGCCCCGACTTTTTACAAGGTTTGCGTTCATTCGTGGGACCAAGGAGCCTGTTAAAAACTCCACTATTTTCTGTTGACTGTGATCACAAAATGCAGGAAATGGGATCTTAGAGGCATATTTCTTAAAAATTTTCCTGGGGGGAGCATACCCCAGACTCCCTAGGGAGTTGCACCTGCAGCACTTGTGGGCGTGGTTACGCCGCTCCTAAAACCTCCTTTTTTCTTTAAGTTGACAGGGTTGGAATCTCTGATAGTATATTACAGGATTCTAGTGACTAAATTCATTCTTTTGGAACCTGAGAAGATTAAGTGGATTACAGTAATTTGTATTATTGACATCCTTTTGTTTTCCAAGATACTGAAAGCTACCAGTTTAAAACAATGTAAATTTAAGTCTGTCAGGCAGGGGCCATTCCGTTTTCCATGCTTATAATTTGTGTAGTTCAATGCCTAGAATGTCAGGTCAAACTAAAATATACTGTGTGCTTCAATGATATTTTAACAGTCATGATGTTTTCGTTCGTTGGTAGGTCTGTGGAGGACACGTCAGACAGAGGACACTGACTCTGATCCAGAGTCACATGTGAAGACCACTTTGCGAGAACTAATAATCTATTTGGTGTTTATCACTATCCTCTGCATCTGTGAGTACTATTTTATTTTATTTTTATTTTTATTTAATCATTTTGCGAACAAAGGGGGGTGACAACACAATAGAACATTAAGTTCCCTTCAAGGTGTATCACCCACCCAACCCAACCCAACCCATACAATGTACATAAAAACTAACTACACCAATCCCTCCCTGCTGGTAATTTCTATTTTAAAAAAAATTAAAAAAAAATTAACAAGAACATCTAACTAAAGTATTAATCCTACGACATTTACAGCAGACAAGTTTGAAAGTACGCGCGTCATACAACACGTAATCTTGTGAAGTAGAATGTTTTAAATTCATTCTGAAAAACATTCAGATAAATGTATTACTAAATAACATTAACATAAATGTAATAAAAATATGCAAGTTAATGATTGAAGTTTCAATCAACTGCCTTGCCCATTAGTGGATGGATGTACCCAAATTTCTGATAAAAAAGGCTTTGCTTATGGTAGACCAACCCTTGCAATCCCCCTGCCCATGTATGTTCCACAGACTGTCATCCCTGAATAAAATCATTGGTGCAAAAAGGACTGGAGGAAGAGAAAGGTGTTGTTCTGACAACTGATAATTATCTCTCCACCTCATGTTGTCAAAATGGAGGGGTTTGCGTCTCACAGTGCTGCTGGGAGATGTGTTGGCAGATCAGGCTCAGGACCTTGCCTGTTTCAACATTGCCAAATTAGTGATGGTTGCAGGGAGAGAGCTAGACCAATGAAAGCCCCACCCTACGCTATGTAGCTGGCAGTTCACGGTTCTGTTTTTGTAGAGTGCCTGTGATTTAAATCGGCAAAGCTGCAGAAAGGCAGGAGGAAAGGACAACAGAACCTCCACCAATGCAGGCTATAAACCCCACCCTTCAAAAACATCCTCCAGGAAGCCCTGCCAGGGAAAAGGATTGGGGGGGAGGGGGTGGAATTCCAGTGTTGTTTGTCACATTGCTGTTGGAAATTTAAAGAAATTTAAAGAAAGGATGTTGTGTGTCGTGGTACACTTTTTAGGCGATGTTGCTTGTCAGAATTTACCCTGGTAGAGCCTCATTCAGTTACAGACACCAAGACAAAATACAACTAGCAACACAGAAACTGTAGCTAGGCTCGATATCTGCCGTTCACTCGAGTTCGGGTATCCTCTCCGAGAAGAGACAGCTAGACACATGAGCGATAGGCTGTGTCTGTGATGTCAATTGAAATATAATTCATGCGAAGTTAATAGTTGCGGGGAAATAGCATTAGACTTCCCAAAACACTGATTTTAACAAACAGTAATTACATAGCAGTGCTTAAAATGTCTGTGCGAAGTTTCCAGATGATACGAGCTTGAGTTTGTGGTTAAATGATCGTTGTGAGTTTGAATTCAACCGTCAAATCATCAACCAAGTCTTTGGCTGTTTCAGCTCTCAGTTGACCTCAGCACCCCCCTCGTTTTGCCACCAATAAACTCAGCAGTAATTTCAATTGATCTTGAGGAATTTTACTTGCTCTTACATTAGCAAAGTCTGAGGAGAAATTGCAATAGCAATGGATTTGAAAGCCATATTTTGACCTTGATGCCAACTGGAAAATCAGTGAAGTTTCCGAACTCATTAGGCAGTAGAAAACGACGCAATCTCCATTCTCCAGCGTCTCGAACACTTTTAGTTGTTGAAATCTTGGATGTTTCCTACTTAAAAGCACTGTAAACCTTGAACAGGCCAGGTCAAAAAATACCTTTGCAGCCAAAAAATATAATCTATGCCAGACCGATTTGTGCAGGCAAGCTTCTGATTGGCAGAGATTAAACATTGGCTCACCTCCCGCGTCTAGCCATGATTTCGGGAGTGAGCACTGGCTCATTTCCTGAAACAGCGGCTGGTAATCGAGCCAAACAAACAAAGCCAACTGGCACTGTCATCACCTCTGATAAATATGACCAACAGGTCGAGCAGCGGTGGCACAGTGGTGAGAGCATTCGCCTCCCACCAGTGTTACGTGGGTTTGATTCCCAGACTCGGTGTCATTGTTGGATCTCTACTCTTCTTCTGTGAGAGGTTTTCCTCTCAGGGGTGTTCTGGGGCACCTCAGTGGAGTGAATGGGTTAACCAGTCAAAAACATCCCCTCCATTATAATAAAGTTTATTATTATCATTATTACTATCATCATCATCATCATCATTATTATTATTATTATTATTATTATTGTTATTATTATTATTATTATTATATTATTATTATTATTATTATTATTATTATAAGAGTGCAACATTCAGTTTGGTCAGATCCAAACACTGTCTTGCATGTCCAACAATCAATAAGTGGGCAGTATCTGCACTTACTGTACTTGTCTATTATACTTCATTTTTACAGTAACATTTGGAATGACAAACTCGACTATGTACTACTATACCAAAGTTATGAGAGGTGAGTATTGCTTTTGCTTTAACTTTGATTTGATTTTTATGTAATAATCATGTGTAAGCAAATTTAAACTATTTGTTCACACAGACTTGTTTGTGGAAACCACAATGAAAAACAGAAATACCTTCAAGGACATCACAACAATGAAAGAGTTCTGGATGGTAAGGAAGGCTTAGCTCTGTCACCTCGTTATTTCCGAGACAAGAAATTTGTTCCACACTCAGTCTAACCTTCCAGATGCACTTATATTCATAAATGAATGTAATTAGATATGCATACCCAATTTTGGTATCTAAGACCAAGTGTTCTTTTTAAGTCTAAGCATTTGCTACTTATTCCTAGCAAGCTAAATAAGGATTAGTGCTAAGTTTTGGCAGGGGAAATGCAGCTGTTCGTCTTTATTTGAGAACTGGAGTTGGACTCTTAGTGACACTCCCAGACACGAGTGAGAGTAAGGACAATGTGCGAGCCAACGACCCATGCAAGCCATGCAAGCCATGGCTGCAAATCATGCGCGCCATGCGAGTCACACTGTTATTGAAGGCTAACTGTTTTAAAATGGGTGCTTAGACTTAAATACTGTTTATTAACTGGTGCTATTTCAATGAAATGGGTGCTTAGACGTAATTGAAAGACTTGCATGGCTTGCATGACTCGCTGGCTCGCAGATTGTCCAGCCCCCACGAGTGATGTTAAAGGTCGGGAGAGGAGCAAGAGAACACTTCTTGACACTATAATTGTATTGTGTCTACTTGTGTACATTTCTGTACATATCTGCCCCAAGTGTGAAACAGTCCAAAGGGGCTAGCCATGTTGCCTTTTTGCAATTTTAGTTGTTTATGTCACTCTAAAAGTTGTGGACAAATTTGTTGGCAAATTTTGCCGTGGCTACAAATTCTCTGTTTGTCAGTTAACTCAGTGGTTACTACCTCCACTGACTCCGTTGTTAACTGTTAGTAGCCTATGGAGGGTTAGCATTAAGTGTCGTGGTGTGTTGCTGTCAAAGTTTTGCAAATTTTTCAGGTCACCTTTCGTGAAATTCCTGTGTCACCAAGTTTAGGATCATGTTTCTTTTCCTTAATCACAAAGCTTTATATTTGGAACTGCAGAGGGAACCAAGTGATTCCCAATATTAATGGATTTAAATTTAAGGTGCAATTAAAATATGAAATTGAACTTTACACAGGGTCATTATTGACCACCCACATCGATGAGTAAAATAATCACTTAATCATGTCATTGGTTCACTGAATGTGAACGTAAAACTTCAGACTACAGAATTGAAACTGGGTATTGACCAAGATACTGTAACGTAAGAAAACACTGAAATACTGTGAACCCATAGCGTCTTGTTTTTCAATAATGGCCAAAACAACTGTTAATTACAAGTAAGGACTTTGGGTTCAAAAAAATCCTCGTGCAGTCCCTATTTCCCCTTTAAGAGTTTAAATAATTTATTGCAAGTTCTATTATTTAATATTTCAGTATCTAAATGGCCCACTCTCTGATGGCTTGTACTGGGAGGAGTATTACAATGAAGATAAGGTAAAAGAAGAAGACCTGGGTTTCATCTACTTTGAAAACAAAATTCTGGGACGGCCACGCATCAGGCAATTACGAGTCAAGAATGATTCCTGCACGTAAGTCAAATTTCTTAGCTGACACTTGTAGTCACATGATACTAGTCATCCTCCTCAAGTTGGCATTTTTCACTGAAATCATCTGTGTTGCTTGTGTGTTTCATTTTAAAGAGTCCATGATGACTTCAAGAGTGTCATCAAAGACTGCTATGCACCATACTCCCCAGAGGCTGAGGACCAAAATCCCTTTGGCTCGAAGAATGGATCTGCGTAAGTCCTAAAACTTGATTCTATCCAGGATGTCCTAATGTTACAGTTTAATTTGGCCCAGGCATCTAGTGGAACCAGAACATGTTATGATGTGTTCTTGACACCAAGTGCAATAAAAGGCTCAACATAACTTGGTGGTGAAGTTTTCTTCTTACATTAATAATAAAAGCAGACTGCCAGTGCCTGCAAAATCCACAACTTTGCAAACTTTTACAAACCTGAGACATTGATTGCCAATTAACTGGCCTCAATATTATTCTTTGCATTTTGTGCAAATGACAAAAAGTTGAACATACTGTTTCTGTTACAGATGGATGTATCAAACCGAGGAGGAATTAGAGGGAAGGTCACACTGGGGAAGGATCACCCATTATAGTGGAGGAGGGTTCACCATGCTTCTCAATGCCACCAAAGAGAAGACTGAACCTTTGATTGAAAATCTCAAGGTATGCTGCAAAATGCAATGTGCAATGTGCATCTCCAAATATGATTCGCAAAAACTTATTTTGGATTTGACTAGTAGCCAGTCTCACTCCTGGAAGTCTTAGTATCATGGATATATTTACAAGGCTGTGCTCTAAGGGAAATTTTGGGGAGCCCTTCCAGCTCCCAAGCATTTCAGCTGGGGTGCCCAGCCCTTCAAATTGGTTGCCCGAATTAATTAATTATTTATTTAATTAATTATCTGAGATCAACAACGCAGCAAGATCTTCATCCATCAACCCGTCAAATTTTCCACGCCATAGTTGAGAAAGACGAGAAAAATGGCAATGCCACCGATGTTTTTCAGGTTTAAAAGTGAAAAAGTAAAGATTGCCGCAGGTTTATGTAAAAACGTTTGGGTCTAATGCAGGTAAACCTTTTTACCGGTTAGTTGGGTTAAATAAAGTTTCTAAGCATGAATCAATGCCGCTTGATTCCCGTGGAGCTTTTGTAAAAACTGCCGTGAAACAATGAAACCACCGCGGCCCAAAAGCTATCATTGTTTTCTTTTAGCAAGTTGTCTTGATCTGGACGAAAATCATCTCTACAGGACAGAACTAAAGTATTTTTTCCTTATATTATCAGTAAAATGTTTAGTGGAATGAGCTGTTTGTTCGGTCGAAGCACCAGTCACAGCGTTATTTGTTTAGGGCATGGAATGATTTGTCACGAACCAAAGACAACGCGGGATTGCTCTGTTTCTAAAACAACAACAAATAACATGATATCTTTCCATTTTTTATTTCGTTATTTAATATACAGGCTGGGGAAAAACAACCATAACCAGAATATGTTTTGGCCAAGCAGGCGCAGCCGCGAAAAATCGTAAAAAATTACATTTGCATAAACTGCGATGCCCGGGTTTATACAGAAGTAAATTGCACCGCTTTGCCGGCCGCGCTTTACCATTGTCAGAGCAGAAGTAAGAACTCTTTTTTAAAACTATAACCAAAAGATGCCAAACTTCACGTTCCAGATTTAATGCTATCTTTTGAGAAAGAACCGAAATTCGTGCGGCCACCGGCTACGTGCAAAGTCACGGATTATGTTACGTGTGAAATCATGTGGAACGGCCTTTGAACTGATTGTTCCGTTAAAAAAAAAAAAACATTTTCTGAGAGGTTTCGTAAACTATAACCACCAGCATATTAAATTTTTTAGCTTCCTTATCTACTAGAAATACAATAAGTATGAGTGCCCGGCCGGGCGACCGGGTAACTCTCTTCACTCGCCCGAAGCCAAATGTTAGTCGCCTCAGGCGACCGGGTGCCGTTAGAGCACAGCCTTGAATTATCTCTTGAAATCTTTGCAGCACATCTTAGAGCTGGTATATTCTGAATAGGAGGAAGGTTGTTAACCTATTGACTCCTGAACCTTCCTCCTCATTAACTAGTAAAATTGTTTGGTGTTCGAGTGTAATCTGTTACAGTGGATTTCACAGAACTTTTGACAGGCGGTTTGTGAAGTTTGTTATAAATTCCCAAAGTTCGCTTCCAACTTGGGAATTTCATTGCGAAACTGTCAATCATTTGGCAAACTTTGAAACAAACTTGGAAGTAATTTGCGCGGCTCATACTTCGTGGGAATGTGGCAAAGTAATTTCACCATTGCTCTCGGTTGTTGTTTTGAAATGAATGCCTTCACCGTGCAAGGGATTAAGGCAATCCCAAGTTTTGTTGGGCAGGGAATTATTGAAAGCTGGTTAGAATGGAAAGGACCATCTCAAATAGGACAGAAACTGAGACTTCCGAAACAAACTATTGCCAAATATCTTTATGCGCAGAGAGAATATTGAAGACAACAAAATGAAGAAGTATCACTCTGAATGATGTGAATATCTATCAATCCCATCATTTACAGCAGTGAAATCCAAAACAAACTGTTAGCGAGTAACTCCGGGGGGGGGGGGGGGGGACTCCCATATGAAACAGACGGGGATGCTCTCGTCTCGCTTAGGGGTGTAAATTTTGGATTTTGGTCTCGCTTAGGGTGTTCCGGGCAAAGCGTCAATATTTTAAGCCGCCAAGGTCTTGTGTAGGGTTCCGCGAAGAAAAACAGAATAACTTGTTTTTAGGGATCAAAATTTCCTTAAGCCACGCCCAGATTAGTCTCCTTTAGGGGTCACAAAAAG
>NC_090872.1:3161159-3176159 GCF_036669935.1 Montipora foliosa | reverse complement strand
GAAGCGACATAACACAACAACAACAACTGTTAAGAATCCCAACTGGCCGAAGGCAAACCAGTTGGCTGTTTACAAGTGTGCCCGAGAAGTTGAACCAGGGATTACCAGGAACAAAATAAACCATAATCAACGAATTTGCATTTCTCTCCTCAGACTCCTGTTCGAATACCCGGCTACTGGTGGATGCATTCCTTCCTTCAATTTTCGTACGGTAAAATTGATCCGTTATGTCACCAACCTGGATTACTTTGTGATGGGATGCGAAGGTATCTTTATTCTCTTCATTATCTACTACACCATTGAAGAAATCCTCGAGATTAGGAAGCACAGGCTCAAGTACTTCAAGAGCTTCTGGAACGTTCTTGATATTATTGTGATTTTCTTGGGATACGTGGCCGTTGTGTTCAATGTGTACCGCACGGTCACTGTGAGTGCCTTGTTGAAGTCACTCCTGAAGAACACAGACGTGTATGCAAACTTTGATTCACTTGGCTTCTGGCAGACCCAGTTCAACAACATGGTTGCTGTGGCAGTGTTTTTCGCCTGGATCAAGGTAGAAAAGTTTTGAAAAGACTGTCGAAAGTAATGATGCGATTGCAATTGCTACGCTTAGTGATTGGTTTAAAGAGTTCGCGCCAATTTATCAACCAATAAGGTACACGGAATTGCTAAGAATTTGGATTGGTTCATTGCGCTGTCTAAAACATCGTTTAAGTTGGTGTTAGTAGTTGACTTTGAATCTGCCACACCCCCTCTTTACCTCATTGATGACGAAGTCTCAATGAGTTATAGCGAGGGGGGCCTCATTCAGTGTTAAATTTCGGGTTTCGTTTGGGCGGCCGAATTAGTGAACGAATATGCTCGAAACGGAAGCGCAAAGCGCACGTGTCGCAGGTTCGAATCTACCCTTCGCCCTTGAATTTTCCATTGAATTATCAAAAAGCTAATTAAAGTCTTAAAAGTCGTAGTAGAATATATATCGCAATGCTCTACATTTCATCAATGAGACGTCTCACAGGAACTTTGATTTGAAATATAACTGTTAAAGATGTGAGTTATCTATAATTTTTATAATTATATAAAATGATCAAAACTCACCCAGCTACACTTGGAAGGAATTTACATGTTATGCCTAAACAGCATTAAAATGGCTGTGTCATGGCAGTGCCGCAGTTCATTTCGTGTCGTTTTGCCAATTACTCGCCTCTTCTCGTTATACAACTTAACATTAGCTCAGAAATTACTTTTGAACAGCACAAACCAAAGCTTTGTGACGAAAAAATGTCTGTCGAGGCACACATAATTGTAGTGAAAAACAACAGAAGTCAACTTTAAAATGCTGTTAGGCTGAAGAGTTTTCAAAAACTCCAATCACAATCTATTTTAATCTTCTTCAATTTTGCCCATCCTTTCCTCCTTTTGCATTTGCTGTTTTATTCAAACCTTTCTTCAATGTTTTAAGTGGTTATTTTTATGTTTCCCTTGGTTTGGTTGCCAGTGCCCAGTCGCAGAATTTGGCATACGCCCGTAAAGGGGTATGCCGTTCCTTTCCCGATTGTAACAAAGAATTGATTTCAGGGATACTTGGGAAAAACGAGTGTTCCTTTGGAGGGGTCTGACCTCCGATCTTACGATTAGCCAGGCCATTAAACCAAGTTCCCATGACAATTGTCCTGCCGTAAAGCTAGGACAGAATAAGGCAAATTTTTTGGACTCTTGCAATATTGTTATGAAGGAGATACAAATGTTAACCCCGGTTGATGAAATGAAGTATTTGAGAAAAATTAGCCGGAACAGATGATGGTCTACCTTTATAGACTCTTCAAACTTCCGGCATTGCATCAATGGACCTCTTTACCTGGTACGTTTTGTTATCCCATTTCAGACCACGTGATGTTCCCAAGGGAATTTTTGTTTTTGTTTTTTCATAAGTCATTTATACATATGCACGTGCATAAGACGACATTTCAAAGAAACTGTTTCCTACAGAAATATCACGTGCTTGGAAATGGGAAAGCAAAACGTACAAGCTGAAGAGGTCCATTTCTGCAGTGTTGTAAATCGCTTTTGTCACCGTTTTCCCGCCATTTCCGAGCTCTGTCCTTTCCTCTTACGTCACACGGTCTTCGACTCCCTACCATCTTATTTGCTTTTCGTTTTCTTTCAGGTGTTCAAGTATATCAGCTTCAACAAAACCATGACCCAGCTTTCAGCCACTCTGAACAATGTAATGTATCTACTTTTGCTGTTCCACACTCATTACTTAAACCAAGAGTAGCACCCTTTTTGCAAATGTTGTTGACTGTTTCTCGGAAAATGCAGTTTTGTGATAAATGGTTTCGCTTAATTGGAAAGCATTGAATCATCGAATTTATCGTTTCTCTCCTGGTGCACGGACGTCTGGCCATCAGGACGATTCGCCACTAATGTTATTATCCAGCGTCTTCAACTATTGCACCTACTGAACGAATAGCACTAAGTGGCGAGTTGAGTGGTCTCGTAGGCGAGATGACTTGACAGTTGCACACGTTGACTTTTTTTGCTTAGCGTAGAGTGCAAGTGATCACTTGCCGTTCCTCTGAAGATTAATTCATTGAGGCTTAAGTTTCCTCCAATGACGGTCGTTCTCATATTATAATTATTTTCTAGTGTGCTAAAGACGTTGGTGGTTTTGCAGTCATGTTCTTCATCATCTTTCTTGCGTATGCGCAGTTGGGTTACCTGGTATTTGGCACACAAGTTCGCGACTTCAGCACTTTTGAGGATGCCATGTAAGTGTCAATAGATTATCCTAAAACCTAAAGTAAGGTTATTTCTCGGCTGATGATGATTTCTCGTGGCAAGCTGAGAACGTTTCAAGTGTTGCATTTGCCATTCTTCACAAAATTTCTTCCCAGAACAAATTAGCAGTACCCCCGAGTGCCAGTGGCTTTTCAGTAGACTTACTGTACATCCTTATCTCGCGCATGTGTCGTGTTCGTCTCACGTTGTCGCCTCCCGTAAATGGGCCATTTCCGAGTTGCTGTTTGTCTCGGTTTCGAAGTGAGTCTTGGTGCTCAGCTATTGTAAGGGAAATGAGTTTGATTTGCATAAGAATACGCAACTCATTTCCATTTGAATGGTTGTGCGCCAGGACTCGCTTTGAAACTGAGGCAGGCAACAATGGGCTATTGACAACCCCACGCGAAGTAATAGCATAGATCGCCTTCTTTTCACGCTTCACGCAACCATCACGCGTGCCGCGCGAGGTTTCCCTGTCGTCCATCGTGTTTTGTTGCTTGTCCATCCAATCTTGTTGCAAAATTCATTTTGGTTTTCCTTCGACCCTAACATTGATATCCGTTTTTCCTAGCTTCACGTTGTTCCGAATCATCCTGGGAGATTTCGATTTTCACGCTCTGGAGGCAGCCAATCGCGTGCTTGGTCCGATCTTCTTCATCACCTACGTGTTCTTTGTTTTCTTTGTTCTGCTCAACATGTTTTTGGCCATCATTAACGACACCTATGCTGAAGTCAAGTCCAACATCGCTTCACAGAAAAGCGAGTTCGAGATTGGAGATTATTTCAAGAAGGTAACATTCCACCCGTCTCAGGTCATACCCCGAAATAAGAAACAGAAATTAGATTCTTGATGACATTTACCAAAAGACCTTTTTTTCCGCCAAAAAAAAAAAAGAATGACACTTACCTCACTAGATAAACGTTTAGGGTATTTTGCCATCCTAATTTAATCATGAGGTCAGTGAAATCTTACGAAAGACAGTCACCTCATATGAATGGTTTGACAATAATCTCTGGCCTTCCGAAGCACATTTGTATTGATAATTTCTTGGAGACCTAAAAAAAAGGACGGAAATGTTTGCAAACCAGGAAGAAGAACTGAAGGTTCTCCTTGGTATGTCCCTCTTAAAGTGAAAAAACCAATCATGCTTTGTTGTGGATTAGAAACAGATGCGTTTACATTACTAACCCTTTTACTGCCATTGGCATTTTTATATTTACATTTTTATGTTTACATTTCGCTTTATTCGCTGTTGCCGAACAGTTCCAGACGCTTTTATAATTAATCCTAAATGAATGTTTGAAATGATTTTGTGAGAAAATGTTTTTTTATCGCACGTAGCAATTGCGTGCAGGCCGCGCCTTTTGGGCAACTGCCTTAGGATATTCTATTTTTCTTTTATTTGTTTATATATTCATTTATTTGTTTTTCGCTTTGGAAGATAAACCGATAGGAAATGGTCACTTTTGCGCTTACAATTTGACAAGCAAAAGATGTGTTTTAAAGGAAAAAAAAACATAGGTTGCTAGGGTTCTTAGCTTTTTCAGCCTTAGTGTAGCTTCTGGATTCCTCGTTGACTTCTGGTCGATTTCGCTTTTTAAAAAAGTATAAACCGTCGGTACCTGAACCTGCAGGTTTTGGCAAGATAACGTTTTGTCTTATACATTTTGCCCAACCACAATTTTTTTTTTAGAAATGCCTTGCCTAGCAACCATGTAGTGGTTCTCCATTTGTTTCCCAAAAAGTGGTTAATTAAACATTTCAAAGGTTTTATGGGTGAAACTGTCTTCAACCCAGCACATAGCACTTTTAGTCTGAAATGATACTCGCCTAAGAGCAATACCTCTTGGATTGCATTTCAATGAGGTATCCTGTATTCGCTGTTTTACGATCAAACAAATTGCACTAATATGCGAGAATTTTTTTTTTCACTTTTAACAGGGATATCAGAAGATGTTGGATAGACTTTCCTTCAAACGTGAAAAAATTGTTGACATTCAGAAAGCTCTCAAGACAGCTGATGTGAACCAAGATAACAAGCTTGACTTCGAAGAATGGAGGGCCAACCTTAAATCGTACGTATCAAGTATTAAGATGCGCCTTTTTGAAACACTGTGCAAGGGATATGAGCAAAAACTCGTCATTTCTTCGATATTTTAGGGGAAAAGTGTCACCCGGAGATGGTGTCTTACGTTGTAAAGTGTGGCAGCTGCCAGAGAGGGAAATAAATTCTCATTTTAGAAACATTTGCTAGAAGCTAGTTTGTCCTTTCAATGTTTTATTAACAATTGTGTGTTGATGGATTCTCGCATAGAGAAATAAGTGAAACAGGTTTTTTCTTTATTTTGTCTCCTCTGTTTGGTTGCCAACTGAAATGAAGTGCTTCCTTTTGACAATTTCCTATGTCTAAACAACTGCGAAACAAATATGTTTTTGTTACCACCCACCAAAACTCTGACTTATGTGTTATAATTTTTAAAGAGATCTTGAATTTGAATTTGAAGCAACACAACGACTACTTGGGCACGACAGTCTGTGATTTTATTCCCTGCTTTGAACAATTCATCTCCGTTGTGTATGCCGCATGTTGTCATACGCTAAGAAAAGTTTAATAATGTTTCAGCTGTGTGATATTTAGGGTTTGATCGAAATTATTAAGGTGAACTTTTCTTTTATGTCTTCAGGCGTGGCCATGCAGATGCTGAAATTGAAGCAGTTTTTGCCAAGTATGATTTGGATGGCGACAGAATTCTCGACGAGGAGGAGCAGAGAAAGATGCAGGAAGACTTGGAAGGACAGAAGGTAAAATGACATCGGTTCATATCACTTTGCATATATATTTCATTTCTTTTCGGTTATTTATCTTGTTGTATGTAACATGTGTAATGGTCAATAAAGTTGTAAAAAAAAAAAAAAAGTTTGACTTTGACTGAACCAAGAAGGAAATTGTGTTAATCCATCGTTTTCTGTGTTTATGTAGGCTGAACTGAATGATGAAATCGAGGAAATGGAGCGCGCCAAGGAGACAAAGAGTGCACGCCCGAAAAGCGCTGCCAGTTTCGCTGGAAGTGATGATAGTGATGACGATGCGGAATCCACTGGCGGGCTTAGTGCACGCGCGGGCTCAGCTCTTGCTCGCCCCAGTGCTGGCGGAGGAGGAGTCTCTTATGAGGAATTCAATGTGTAAGTGGTTCAAACCTGTCTGAATAAATGAGTGTATAAAATCCTTCTTTTTTTGTTTAGCTGTGAGGCTAGTGGCGGCCATCGAGCTGTTGACACCTTTTTGGCGTTTTCAGTTTCCGAGAAAAGAAAATTGATCAAGTAGGTACTCAACGCTGTCTTTTTTTTTCTTTCAGCTTGAGTCGCCGCGTGGATCGTATGGAGCACTCTATTGGCAGCATCGTCTCCAAGATTGATGCAGTGCTTGTGAAACTTGAGGCGATGGAGAAGGCGAAACTCAAGCGGCGAGAGACCATGGCTAAACTCCTTGACTCCATTGCTGATGTGAGTGCATGCAGGGAGAAAATGTTTTTAGAAATTGTTCAGTCACAAAATATACGCGGAAGTCGGAGCGCTAATGATAGTATAGCATGTACTGAAACGCGCATTCCTTGGCGTGGTCGGTTAATAGAACTCGGATACAAAGATGAGGCCCTCCCAGGGGTTTTGGGGAACAAGGGAACCGGATGTCAAAAGATTTTAGGGAATAAGGGAACAAAAACAATTTTTGGGATCAAAATGCTGGGAACAAGTTTGAAAGTAATTTGGGGAACAAAGGTACACAAGCAAATATTTAAAGGGAACAAGGATCCCCTTTTCCTTACCCTGGGAGGGCCACAAAGGTCTCCAGATTGACGGCCGTGTTAACATAACAACATTGACTAGTCTGCTCTACGTGGCTTTTCCCTTGGGATTAGATTTGACATCAGCATGAATGGCAACGGTAGGTACTTTGTGTATTTTGTCATTTACTGGTTATCTGTTGCACAAAATTATCTTAACACGGTAAAAACCTTCAGGGTTAGGATTAGGGTTAGCGTTAGGGTAATTGTTTAATTACTGAACGTTTTTACCTTGTTTAAAAAAAATTGAAACAATAGAAAAAGAGACACCAAGTACCTACCATGGCAGCTAAGCCAACCGCTGTTAGTCTGTATTTGAAGTCACTTAACGGCACCGCGATGAAAAATAGTGGACCAGTTCGTCAGGAACTTCGTCTCTCCAGCGATTCTGGAACACAAACTGCGTCATTTTAGACTCGTTTAAGTTTGTTCCTAAAATTTTCACCGCGGAAGTGTTTCCAGTGTGCTCATCTATTGTTTCCTCTGTTCTACAGAGTGACCGTGTAGAGCGCAGTGAGAAAGATCTGAAGCGAGACCAGATGGAGAAACTGGTGCGAGAAGAGTTGGAACGCTGGGATAGCGAGGCTTCCATGAACCGAGGCGAGAGTCCTGCTGGCTCCCGGGCTGCTTCCCGGGCTGCCACGGCCAAATCTAGCCGCGGATCTCCGTCTCGCGCATCCCAGGCCTCCGCTGCCTCAGGGAGAATGTCTGTAAGTACTCTTCCATCACTTCCCCATGTTATCTGAATTTACTGGAACAAGAGTCTTACGACAGAAGTTTTATGCAGTTTTTGGCCTCTTTCGATGGGTTTAGCTCTGTTTTGATATTAAGTGGTATCACGAAGCAAGTAATTTGGTGACTTACTTCTGTTTCTTACAGGAGCGTGATCGAGACGGAATCCCACAGATATTCAAGGAACACACCAATGTTTAATAGCTCTGTTGGCACCGTCCAACTCCATAGTTGCTGAAGCAAACGACTTCTTGAGTAGCAAAACAAATATTAATATGTAGATTTAATTTATTCATACACTTGTTTTCATCCATCGTGCAGTATTTATCAGGTTCACCGGTCAGCCAAAGAGCCGTCCCTCATTTCTACCGTGGATCGTCCTTCGTTGAACAAGGAATGAAAAACTCCAATTATGTCAAGGGGGATTGCTCTTTGTGCAACCGTAACTTTTCATCCATAGGTGATGGGTCTTTTCGTTGAACCCCTTTTGAAATAATCCATTTGAGTATTGTTTTCGCACACAGTGGAAAAGAAAAGAATACTATTCAATTATTTGGTCATGGATTAGCTCGTTAATTATTGTTACAGAATTCTTGGCGATCCCCTCCCCCCCCCCTCCCCCCCCGTTCCCCCCGTCCCCCTTTCTTTCCACTTGAACGTGTGAAAACATGGCTTTCATTGGTACCGAGTAGTGTTTATGCGAAATTAATTTATTGTGGAGTAGAGATGTAAATACATTAGTGGATTTAGATAGAAGGTCACGTGGTCTCACGTTACGGGTAAGGTGGGGAAATTTCTCCCCGGTCAATCACGTCACGTGATTATGAGTTCGAGCTATGAGTTCTTTGTCACGCGGGTAGCACGTGCTCAAATACTTTCGTAGACAAACTTCCATAAGTGAAGTGATTTTGTGGATGATGGTATTTTGATACATAATTTATCACTTACTTGAGTCCTAAGGGCCGATTTACACGGTACGATTTTTGTCGCATGCGACAATCGTAAGTCCTGTCGTAGACCTGTCGTAGACCTGTCGTAAGCTTGTCGAACGCGCCAAAATCGCACCGTGTAAATTGGCCGAAAGAAAGTTTCCGTGAAAATTTCTTTGCAATTTTTTGAGAGAGGCTTTCCCCGGATGATTCAGATGAAGTCTAAATTAAGCATGTATGAAACCCGAAAGTTTAACTTGCATGAGAGGAATATTAACAGAAATGCCTTCAAATTTGGAGGTGGTTATGTTAAGGTTTCATTTTTGACTCAAAGGACCCATTTAGTCACCCTTGTTAGAATAGTATCTTAATGAAAGCGGCTTGGATTCATCTAGAATTTGTAGTCAAGGGGTCGATTGCACTAGTTAACTTCGTTATGCATGTGCTATATATAGCTCATTAAAGGAGCTTTCATGAAATACTGTGATGTTTGGTCTTGAATGTCGTGTCCACTTGCGTGCAAAATTTGGGATTTAAAATAGGTCATTCCCACATAAAGGAAGGGTTACGTTTTTGCAAACGTTGGCCATGTAGCACTTCAACAGAATTGACTATTGAAAGGTATTGTAAAGTGCTGTTTTCTACCCATGTAAACCATGTGAGCGTTAGCCCTACTAATGGATTTGGCCCACTCAAAGACAGAGAGAAACTCTGACCCCCAGGGGCAGGAACCCATGACCCGGAGCCTACAACTCTACTGTGTTCGTGTCACGGCGTTTTCACAGACCGATTTATTTTTAGATTGAATTTCCCGCTAATGAGACTCCCACGGGAGCCCGATGACCAATTACAAGAAATTAAGCTGACATCATAGGGTCACAAAACGGAACTGCCTTTCCGGAAAAGGTAGTCTAAAAAAAAATCGGTCTGTAAAAATGCCGTTACATAGGCCCAGTATGGGAGCTGTAGGTTCCGGGTCATGGGCCCGGGGGAGGGGGGGGGGGGGGAACTCGACATATTTCCCCCCCCCCTCCGGGGGGGGGGTCATGGGTTCCTGCCAGGGGCACGTTTCTCAAAAGTCTCGAAACTTTACGGGCTATTTGTCGTGTGTCACAATTCCCTCTATCTCAAGAACGGAGAGGATTTAAGTCGTCAAACTTCACAGTCAGTTTGCTTTTTGTTATCTTCAAAACATGTTAAAAGATCGGCTTTCCTGGACAAGCCGTTGGTAGGTTTACAAAAGGCTTTCCGGGACTTTCGACAGGCCCCGGAAACGGGCCCCAGGGTGGGAATTAAACCCGCGACCTTCGGATTAGATCACCGCTGCTTTACCGACTGAGCTACAAGGTCACAGAGAAGAAGGTCGTGGGAATTGAAGATGTCAAATTGACGGCAATGAATGCCATTAGTAGGGCTAACGCTCACGTGGTTTACATGGGTAGAAAACAGCACTTCGCAATACCCTGCAATAGCATTCCCACATCAGGCGCTCTTTTTACACTAACCACGATGCAGTGCTGACGTAATACGAGAGATCTGAGACTTCTCGGTTTTCACCAAAGACGAAATTTTAAATAAGATTTGTCCACCTGAAAAATTCACTCAGCAATAAAGCACTTGTTTCAGTTATCAAAAAAAAATTCTCCAGACTTTTTACCATTTTTTCCAGACTTTTTCCAGGCCTGGAAAATTGGTTTGCAAATTTTTTAGCCTTTTTCAAGAATTCAAGACTCTGTACGAACCCTGTTTAACACTATTCCCACCGTGACGGTGACGGTGACAATTTATCAAAGGATCTAGATCATCGTAATGCGTAGTCCTCCACCCTATCTTTCTCGCTCATCCCGGGAACAGAGAACCTGCTCACAGTCTAACAAGTTCCCTCCACGTGGTCGACTAGTCGGTATCGGTCACCTGAAGTGCAGAATAGGCTGATTTAGCAACAGAACGGGAACGTGAGTGGCGACGTCGCGCGCAGCAAAACTACCATTGAGAATTTAGAATAGAAAAGAAAAGAGTGGAGTCTACTCTATTCTGAATTCTCATTGGTGGTTTCTGCGCGCGCCGTCGCCACTGACGTTCCCGTTCTGTTGCTAAATCAGCCTACTATTTGAAATGGGGAGGGTAATGATATCGATGCTATGAGCGCTGCTGGTAACGGTACACTTAGACTGTTCACAGACCCCTATTTGCCCGTTTGATCGTCAGGACCGAGCACAAATTGCCGCCATCTTTGTTTTTAAACAGCGAGCACGAACTGGGGAGAGTGACATAACTACCGAGTGGGTGAGGGGAGTGGACCCCTCCTCTGTGAACAGTCTACACTTCTGACAGCGACGATCAGTTCTTATTGGAAAGGCATTGCAGCGGAATACACAAGCAGTGCGGTCCAGTGGTTTGGGAGCTTGCCTTGAGGTCCGGATATCACGGTTTCAAGGCCCGATCTGACCACACCTTCAATTCGATCCTGGTAGTCCCTGCTTAAGATGGCTCACTACGGATTTCCGATCAAGATCAACATTTTGAAATCTGTGAAATTAAACCAACAGAATGTATCTTCTGAAGCGTTAGTCACTGCAATTGATGTAAAATGTAAGAACACAACACAAATGTGTCCGGCCGGGAACCGAACCCGGACAACTCGATCCGGAGTCGAGCACTCTAACCATGAGGCCACCGCACCTCCCACAACTTGTTTGCCACCGGCCAATTAGCGGTTGTTCTGTACTGTGATAATTTATTACGTTTCACTGGTCCTGAAAAGCCCCTATGGGGAGTGGTCAATTAAGTGTCCATTTAAGTATGGAAACCCTCTATCACTGTGATACTTAAGTTACCAATTTCGTTTTACCTTCTTCATTCACCAAGTAAACAAATGCGAGAATCTCCTAAAATAGTTGAGAAAAAGGTTTTTCGTTCTACTTGTTCTTTATTTACAACGGTTTCCAGAGCTTTACAATTTTTTTCTCGATGGAGAAAAGCTAAAATGTACACGAACTTTCAACAACACTACGTTGCTTCTAACCTTGCTTCTTCAAAGCTTTGATGAACCTATGATTCTGGGATGTAACGCTACTTAGACGACGAAGTACTATTTACAATTTATCAAAATACTAAACTGTCTATCAAAATACCTTATCTCTTCATTGAAGACAAACCACGATCACGAGTCTCCTTGGAAACAAAATGCGCTCAACTTTTGTTCAAGCGCCTTGTGGACGTTATCACTACAATTGAGTCTTCTTATCAATATACTTAAGTGCTTTTAACTTTCTAAAATTCTCTGTCAAGATGGCCGCCATGAGATTAAGGCCCATGTATCATGAACAACGAGCTGCATTGTCTGCATTCATCGACATGCCTCTATCTGCTTTCTTAGTTGACACTTTTTTTGAGGGGCACGTGTTGGCTTGGAATGTCCCGCCAAATAATCGCATGCTCAGAGCCGATGTCAGTTTCAGTCTGTCTGAGCATTATACGCGCCAAATGAGGAGATGGTTTGTGCTATCATCACGCCCAGCGGATTCACTTGCTGAGCTTGCTCTGAAGTCCTCGTAGCCATCTCCTCCGCTAATAATCAAAACATCACGATTGGAATTCCCGCCAGACTGAAGGGGCGCAGTGGGACTTGAAGGCGAGGAACCAGAGCCTTTTTCGATGGTGTTGTCATGTGTTCCTTCCTTTGGGACTTCAACGGCAGTAAGAAAACGTACGTGTCCAGTATGCCCATGGAAGGACGCAGTTGCCGATGGGCAGTTTCGCAAAGATGCTGTGCTGGCAGTTATTGTGGGCAGCGGTAACGTCAACACGACGCCTGCGCTAGTGCCAATCCACAAAAGATCTTTACAGGCAAGCAACGCGGTGACTCGTAAACAGGCTGCTTTGTGCTGACGGATGATTGCATCAGAACCTTCGAAGAAAATAAGACTTTAATAATAACATTTGATGAACTGGTTCGCTTAGTTGCGTCCACGTTCCGTAAAGGAAAATACACTTAAGGACGGTGCCTACTATTGTTATTGCGCATACGTTCTGCGCATCTTGAGATTCTCG
The DNA here is from genome assembly GCF_036669935.1 of Montipora foliosa. NCBI lineage: Eukaryota > Metazoa > Cnidaria > Anthozoa > Scleractinia > Acroporidae > Montipora > Montipora foliosa. The sequence goes on along the minus strand of NC_090872.1, from coordinate 3,163,821 downwards.
GTTTTCCTATCGGTGATGCTTACTAATACAGGGATATTTTTGCGCGGTTTAAAACTATCCGGAGAAAGTAGATCTTAGTAAGTACTCTTGGAATCCAAAAAGAAAATTGGGGGTAACCATCCGTCCTTAATATACCCAATGATCATGATCTCTTTTCTTATGAAAGCAGAAGGACGAGTCCACATGGTAGAAATAGGATTGGCTGAAACATGACTTTGCTGGCATTGTGCGGCAGAACGCCGAAGGTTTTAACTCAGTGTTCGGACCTCACAAAAAAAGATATTCGCGAGAATAACTGAAACCTAACTATTTTGAAATAGATGCTTGGACGTAACTATTGTAGATATGCGCTACAACAGTCATCTAAAAGTAAAGATGCTGTACTGGAATTTACATGTATCTGGGCAGAAGTCACATCAACACTACGCCTGCGCTAGAACCGGAGCACAAAAGATAATCAGAAGCGTTCTGCAAAATACGCCTGTCCGGGGTGGTGTGCCTTTTAATACAACTGGGTTGATAAATCTACATCAAAGACACCGATTAACGATGTTTCAAGACACGATTCGACTCCAATGGAATCCATACTCACTTGCAAGCATTTTATGCACGGGAGGGGCAACATCTACGTCAGCTAGACATTCGTAACGCGTTGCATGAAACAATCTGACGGCAGCAGAGCTTTGAAGTGAAATCCAAACACCCATCCCTGAGCTGGCCATGCGATACACGGAACGATCCTTGTCTAAACTACAGTTAAAGGAAGTCTGAAAGACAAAATTTAAGGGAAAGAGAAAATAGCGTATTAGACACAAGAGGCGATGATTCAACGTTCCATACGAAGAGGATGCAGATTAGTTTGGACAAGAAGGTGCTTGGTAGACTCTGAAAACCTCGCCTAAGACCAAACCTTGTTGTGTTGCGTGGTAAAAAACCTATTGTAAAAAGCCAACAAAATAAATTTCTGTTTTTCAATTTTCTGATTTTTTGTTCAGAACATCTTCGACTATCGTGCTTCTTACTATATAGTGGGCCAACGGCCCTTCCTAAAGGAAAATTTGTAAACCGCACAGAGAGAATTGGAATGACTTTATTCCTACCTCAACTGCCAAAGTCGTTGTGTTGACGATAACAGCATTGCAACCCAAGCCACACCACAGTCGGCCGTGAATTGCTGTCATGCAGGAGACTGCTGACGAGTCACCAATGTGAAGCATTACAGGATTGCCAACTTCCCATGCGCAACCTGTGTACGAACGAAATACAAAGGATTGAACAAATGCAAGAATGGCCACCTATAATTATTCTTTCGACCGTCTCCTAACTAGCCTCGTTAGCACGCGTACAATTGAACTAAAACGAGGTTGGTGAAAGATAAAAAGATTAATTGATTGACGGTCATGTTGCATTCGGTCTATAAATCGAGGGGAAGATAAGAACATTAAAATAAAGAGCTGCTTTCCACCATCCATTCCTTTTCGAGCTTGTTAAGCGTGTCAAATTCAATGCCTTCATTAAAAACGTCTGATATATCGTTTGCCTGATTAAAAGGCCTCGTGAAAGCAAGGGGGTGGGGTGGGGGCGAGCAGGAAAAGGAAGGCTTAACATCGCTCTCTCGCGACCTTTCTTTCTCCCCTCCCTTCTCCCAGGGAGAGCCTGATATTCAGGCTACTAAATCATGCAAAGTTTCATTGAATTATCTTAGTCTAAGGGAGTTGGGATAAAGGTTACTGAAAAACTTTCAAACACATGCAGACAGTTTTAGATTGATTGTTTTGCTTTTGCAGAATTTAAAATGGAGAAAAAACTAGTATCTGACCTGGCTGTCGCCTGTAAATGTATAAGTGTCCCGTTGAAAGTGAAATGAAGACTTGATTATCGACATACCTGAAGGAAAAAAGAAAAATCACAGTGTCTCAGCAACGACGGACGCATTCGAAAAAAAAAAACACCAAATTATCACAATCAGGAATCCTGCCACAATAAAAAGCCGCATACTTACAAAATACATTGAATTGAGCCAGACAGTTGAATCTTCAATTTCGACTTCTTACTTTGCGTTTCGTTCGCAGGGTACAGAAAAATGCTTGGATGAAATAAACAAAAAGTGTATTAGATATTACTGTAATGAAAATAAGAGAGATCGAATCAGTTGTAAACACCACTGTTGCTGGAAATGGTTCTGTTCAGATAATAAACAAATAAACACTACACTACCGACATCCGACATGCGACGACTTGTTGCAGTTTGTAATAGTCTTTTTGAGTCATTTCAACTAGTATTTTTCGTTCTTATCAACTCTTTAGCTTTTGGAAGGCGCGTTTTTTTGAATAACTCTCTTTCTCTCTCTATCGAACAAACGTCGAATCCATATTCCATATATTTCGCTTCCTTGTCATCAAGCGCGACCCTAATGACAGCTGTTTATATGACCCCAACTCCCGGGTGCATTACCTTTCAGTAGAATGGGAGGAGCTTAATGCTGTAAATTTGTTGCTTCGAAAAATCATTCCACCCTCCCTGCGATATTATTGTGACCACGAGTTCATATGATCATCTGAAACCAAGGCATTTTTTCCTCACGCACGGAAGAAATAGAGAAATAGCGTGGGTTCGATAAAACTTACCATCCGTCTTCTGTTCCTAGCCAAACAGTGCAAG
>NC_090872.1:3153659-3158659 GCF_036669935.1 Montipora foliosa | reverse complement strand
TATCACCAGGTAATTCCATCATTTTGGAAATAGCAGCTACTTTATTATTCATCTGCGTCACAAGTTTTCACTGATTTTGGGGCTCATTTTGTTGAAACTCAAGCACGCTTCCAACAGGCCGGTGAACCCTTCCTGCCTACAGAGCAATACTAAAAAACTTCTCCCATATCACATTTGAACCTTAAGCTCGAAAATTCAATACACAACATGATATTATAATTCACAAAGGCAGAAAATACCACAGAATCCTTTTCCAGCGAAAATTTTATTGAAACAAACAACATATTTGCTCTTAGAGGCGAAAACCTCTTCCTATTTGATTGCGTGCGTGAAGACAAGAAACTCAATTGTGTCAAATTACCATGTACTTCAGGTAAATACTGCTCACTTTGATTTCGTCTCGACGGGCGATAGATTGTTGTCGAAGTCCAGTACTCGTCGCTTTTGAGATTCATGCCTAGTTTATCCAACTGACTTTCCATTATTGAGCTCCATAAGGGTATATTTTGTTTAAGGATCCACTAAAACGCCATTCGCGTTGCATGACTTTCGACGCCATTGCAGGCTAAGTTAATGATTCTACTGTATCCACAAGAGAAATCTACGCAGTTCCACTACCCTCTCGATCCTAAGAAAATACGCGCAGAAGGCTCTATACGCAAAGACACTACTTACCAGGGGAGTGACAGGCAAGACTTTTACCGACACGGAAAAAAAAAAAAAAAAAAAAACGAAAAAAAAAAAAAAAAAGAAAACAAACAAACTAAACGTAGACCTCGACTGGGTTTGCCTTATAAGGCAACCCAGTAAAAATGAGATACAGGAAACACCCGCATATAAGAACAAGTGGATTAAGAACATCAGGCTGAAATTTGGCCAATAAAGCACCATATAAATAAGAACAAATTCAGCCTGATAAATCAAACATGTTCCTAATACAAAGGGAAAGGGTATTAGGATAAGGAAACAATACAATAAAGTAACTTATATCAAAGTACTATGGTGTTCAGGACCATTACAAACTATAAAATCTATTACAAAACAGCATTGTATGTTAATTAAACTTCTAGTAATATATAATTCGAAGTATTTCTGAAACCAATTTTAAGAACATTTTAAGAACACTTTCAGGCTGATTTCTCACTAAGCACCCCTCAAATATGAACACGATCAGCCTTAAAACTGAAAAAAGTGTTCTTATTTGCGGTTGTTTACTGTAGCTACTGTTGCCACGTGCAGCCCAGACTCGGAGGGTAAAAAATATATATGAGGATTTGTATGGGAGTCCCGATATCAAACTCAAAAGGATATTTGCACCCAAAAGTTGTCAATAAAAAGCCGTACTTTACTTCTCGCTTCTTGTGTGATTATTTGCCTGATTGAATGCAATTTAAGCGACATCTCAACTTCACGGGTTGTCACTCGTACATAAAAACCCAGGAAGTTGAGAAGTTGCTTGAATCGCATTCAATCAAGCAAATAACCACACAAGAAGCGAGAAAGTCACCAGGACAATAAAGTACGGCTTTTTTATTTACAACTTTTGTTTTGCGTGTACATATCGTTTTGAGTTTGTTATCAAGACTCCCATACAAATCCTTATAATTTTTTTACCCTCCGAGTCTGGGTGGCCTGTGCTGTAGCTAGCTGAAGATAAATACTGAATGTGTACCCCAAGCAGAGGAGCACAAATATTACTTGGACTTGTATGAAGCAAAATAATTCTCTTTCAAGGCGAAAAATATGAGTGAGTTTTAAATAAAGATCTTCTCTTCTTGTTTCATTTCTGAGGTTCTTGTTTACTGTTTCTCAGTGATTTCAGTAAGTACTGACAGCCAACGAAGAGTGTCGGCTACTTCAATCAGAGAAGCCGGCCACTTTTTTTCCTAAATTGAAAAAAAATAAAGGCAGGTTCTTTTAAACCTCAAATTAAAACTCATTTGGACAATGACAACATGAAGTCGTCTAAACAAGATAATCAATTTTGCTCTTGAAATGTGGTATATGGGAGCGTGCTTTTAAAAATGGCGCTATTCTACCCCTCCCACACACACAACTCAGAAATGAAACAAGGAAAGCGGCTTTTCTTGTTTAAATTCTTCATACTTTTTCTCCATACAAGCTCTTAAAATATTTATGTTCATCATCAAACACAAGAAGCTTTATGTAAGGCCATCCCAATAAAATGTTTCGCTTCCCATTGCCCGGCCGACCCATTTTTTTTTTTCGAGAAGTAAAAAAAAAAATTCCAGATTGACTAGTCAAAGAAGCAAGTACTTTAATTTACAAGCACATGATCTTGTTTTCTTAACAACAATTGGTATGAAGTGATGTCCTTGTCTTTAATTAACATAGATACTATGTTTTTATAAGGCTGTTTTAGACATCTGATAGTCGTGTCATCTTGAATACCCGTATATATCTCATAGATGTTCATTCTTCTCTTCTTTTTTTTTTTTTTACCTGATCGACCAATCCACCATCACAAGAGACAGGGCGATAGGAAAAGAAACATTTTATTGGGATGGCCGAAATTCATGAATGAAATTCATTATTTCGTAAATACATGTAATGTACACGCCGGAAAACATTACCCAGAGCCTCCATACATATTATACCTTTGAGTCAACCATCTCCCATATCTTTTTATTTTTTGAACTGCTATATCAATTTGAAAGTGCTGCAATGTGACATAATCAATGGCCGACCATAAGTCTCTTATGAGTGGCTGTTGTGAAAACATAAGCAAAAATTTCCTTGGATGTGCTTCTAAAAATTAAAAGTACGGGACAGGGTTTTGACTCAGAGGGCTAATGTAGAAAATGGAGGCTCAGGGCAATGGACTCCTGGTACAGACTACACCCTTGTTAAGGACTGCTTACTGATTCAAAGGTATTTTCGCCCCGTTTTATGATCATGCGAGAAATGTAGATCTAAAAAGTGCTATTGAAATCAAAAAAGTAATATATATATTTTTTTTTGGGGGGGGTGGGGGGGGAACATGCATTTTTCAAAGATAATCCATGAACAATATTTGTAAAAAACTTTAAAAGACAAAGCCATGTATGGCATTCTTTCTCAAGTTGAAGCTTAATTATCTTTAAAAATTGCCCCCAATTTTCTTTTTGGATACCAATAGTACTTACAGTGTACTAAGATCTACTTTCTCTGCATAATTTTAATATCCCCTGTATTAGTAAGCATCACCAATAGGAAATCAGAGTATCTCGAGATGCGCAGAACGTATGCTCAATAACAATAGTAGGCACCGTCCTTAACATCGTAGTTTTCTTACCTGTATCTGTGAACCCATTCTGAGGATGCACACTTGTCCAACATAACCATCACTGTTGCAAACCCACACATCTCCTGACCCACAATGATTTCCTCGATCAAGCATGTGCGGTACTTGGCAAGGGGAAGCACAAGTGAACTAGAATAACCAAAATAAGGTGGCTGTGAACTTCTGTATTTACCGTAACATTTAAGTTAACTTTTACTCAGAAACAATGAATTTTAATGCAAGCACCAGTAATCATTATTCATACCTGCATCCCACTTCTTGTCTTGTTAATAGGAATACAGTTTTGAAATTCAGGAGGAAATGTATCTTTTGCATAAGCTAAGGATGAACATAATGCTAGATATTACCAAGATGAAAAAGCATGTAGCTTAACTTTATGCGGTGGGTCTAATCTGCAGGTCGCAGGTCACTGGTTGCTGGTCATTGTTTCACCAATACAGAAAGTATCCTAAACATTCTTAAAAGCTAACCTTAGGCCTAATTAGGCCTAAACAAAAGTTTTTAGGCCTAAGGTTAGCTTTTAAGAATGTTTAGGATACTTTCTGTATTGGTGAAACAATGACCTGCAACCAGTGACCTGCGACCTGCAGATTAGACCCGCCGAACTTTATGCCGCCCTTAAATTTATCTTAAATTTAAGAATATTTAAAAAATACAATTAATATTGTACAAAAACAAATGTACAATCTAACTAGCAAAGTGCTGCTAAAAATAATCTCCAATTTCTAGAATTTATAAACTGTTACACAAAGAAAAGACAAACATCCTTTGCAAAGAAGATGCTTACCAAGCTTTTGTTTTGCATCTTCAAAGTACGCTTCCCAAGAATTCTTTATTTCTGTTTCCAGAAACAGGAACTGAAAGAGCTCTTCTCCTTCCCTATTTGAAATTTCATGATGAGTAATTTTTCCATAAATAATATTTTATTTCCCATAGGACATTCAGCAAACATGTTTAAATTACTTGATTTACTTCAGATACTACACATTATTTCTTGAGCAATCTTGCAATCCTTTTGTGTCATTTTCAAGTGCAATGAATGATGTTAACTTTTGACATTCAGCAAGATTTTGGCTTTTTTGCAGCTCATTGAGTATTCAGCAAAAGGAAAGGAAAAAGAAAAGAAACTTTATTTATAATAAGTGTCTCGTTGTTCTAACCCTCGAGCACCAGTTGGGGACATGGTGAACTGAAATTGACAATTAATGCAAATCAAGTCAAAAATGTTGGTTTGTGAGGAGAGGGGAAACTGAAGAACCTGGAGAAAACCTCTCGGTGCAGTAGAGAACCAACAAACTCAGCCCACATATGATGCTGAGTCTGGGAATTGAACCCGTGCCACATTGGTGGGAGGTAAGTGCTCTCCATTGCGCCATCCCTGCACCCCTAAAATTGATCAACTTATAATTAAGATAATACTCATCACATACTTTCAAGTCAACTAAATTCCACAAATGTTTAGAGATGTACATTTAACACACAATTAAAAAAACATGTTAAGTATTATTCTTAAAAAAGCACTTTGACTTACTCAGTTTGTGCATGTAGTTCTAACTTTGTTGATGTAGGAGGCTGCAGTGGGATTTGCTTTTCAGAGATCTGTCGGTTTACTTCATTCATCAACTCCTGTATGGCTGCATCCAATGCCTAAGAAGAAAACACATGTATTGTAATTATCAAAACAGTTCCCTACGGT
>NC_090872.1:3118659-3148659 GCF_036669935.1 Montipora foliosa | reverse complement strand
AAGGACGCTGCAAATACACCGCATTAGATTTCAGCAAGTTCATCAAAAACAATCAAACAACTTTTTTGGCAGAGTGCTTTTTTCAAGTTTTTATTTTTTTTCTCAAAATCATGTTTGAAATTTGGGGGTGCAGCTTATCTCCAAGTGCAGCTTATACACAGTATTCTCTGTCTACAATATTAATCTCCCCACCAAATTGCAAAAGCAAACATGTTTTTCCACTCTTACCTACCTCACAATTTTGTTTCTTATGTGCCGGGCAAGACGAACAAAGTTATTTGGACCCACGACTGTGATGTGACTTGATGTGAGGTGAGATATGGTGCGTTATTGGGGTCAAAATTTTAATGTACAGAACTCTACAGTCTGATTTCCGAAAAGTCTCTTTTTGTTTACAATTCCTTTCTCATCGCTACTCTTGTAACATGCCTAATTGCTAATAAAGTTTTTTTCCTCAACTTTACTAGCAAAAATTCCACCTCTTTTCATGCATTTGAAGAGGTGAATGGAAAATTGCCACACCTCCAAAATTTTAATGAAACTTGCATGTATGATGGTCAGAAAGGTATCGACAATCATAACACCCCAGTTTCACACTTTGCCGGCTAAAAACTCGGATGCAGTGACAGATTGTATGACAATTTAGGCTTGTATAGCATCATGGGATTGAAAGAATCACATGATTCCAAGTGAACACCTGGTTGACTTTTCGCAAATAATTTGCTGGCAAAGACTTCTTTCAAAAGTAATTCAATCTTCCCAAAGCCAGTGACTTTTCGGCTGATCGCATCCTAAGTAAGCCACCCACTGTACGACCTCATGATGGATTGCAAAGGCAGTTAAACCAAGAAATTGTAAACTAGGAACTCTGATAATTACCAAATAAAATTTGGTCCGAAGTGAATACAACACTTTGAACATTCCAGCATACATGCAAGTATTTTTATTAAAATTCTGGAGGTGTGGTAATTCTCTATTCTCCTCTTCAAATGCACAAAAAGAGAAAGAGCAAGAGGCATGTTACAAGAGCAGCAATGAGAAAGTAATTGTAAATAATAAGAGTCTTTTCAAAAATCAAACTGCAACAAAGTGAGAGGTATGGGCCTACTCAAACTGCTTTTTAGTGCAAAATTTCTTTGAAAACAGGAATGGCAAAGCAGTTTGTGACGGAAAATCGACAATAGACCTATGCCTCTCACGGTCATGGGTCCACATTACTGCTAGTTCTGCCAAGTTTACGTACATGTACATGGCTTGCACAGGTAACAATGCTAACATGTTTGCTTTGGATGGGGAGATTTATATTTGGAATGAAAGTGTGCAAATGCATTTCAAGCAGTTTTGTAGGCTGTACCTTCAGTATCAGTTCATATCGTGGGATTCTTTGAACTGGCATGATCATCAAGTCTTGTAGAGTTAATTTTTCTTTGTGATCCCTGGAGCATTGCTAAAGGAGAAAAGCAGTCCTGTGAAATCTTGATTGAAAATGTAGCAACCCTGAGTATTGTCTAATGGTGGAGTTTCTACTTCCTACTGTACTTGTAGGTTCCACTCCTGTTAAACAAACTGATTTTCTTCTGAATACTAATTTTTTTAAGGAAAAAATATTTACTGTCAACCCTTTTGCCCCCTAGGGGGTTCTCCATTGACTAGTATTAAAAATCATCTCTTATTGGACAGAGACCATGGACTGCCGACCGGTTGGCTCAGTTGGTCGAGCATCGGGCTACTCTGCGGGAGGTCATGGGATCAAAAACTCCAGCCAGATCAACACTCGGGGTCTTTAAATAACTGGGGAGAAAGTGCTGCCTTTATAATGACACATGCAAATGATTACACTCCCTAGTATTCTCAGATAAGCACGATAGCAACACCATATGCCCCATCTCACATCCCTTCAACGGTCATAACCCTGTGGATGTAAAAGAACACACACACTATTCGCAAAGTGTAGGGCATGGAGTTCCCAGTGTTGTACTGTGTCCTCCTCTGTGGTATTTCATGATTGGGCAGGTAAAAGCTCAGAGGTCAACCTGTGTAAGGGACTCTGTGTCTTCTTGCTGACCTTCCATGGGCATTGTCCCTTACATCAAATGAAATGAACTTGTGAAGACAATTTATTATTTTTATTCTGATAGTTACGACTGTTATATCATACCTCCATGTACCGCACAAAAGCTGGTCTGGACATTGTGGCTACCCTGACGGCTGCTCTAGCTTGTAGGAAATGATTAATGAATGCACTGTAGGCATCCACGAGAAAACACTTGGTGAACTAGCAGTGATTAAAAAAAAGAGAGTGTTCACATAAAATTCTTACATACAGTGTAAGGTAGGATCTCTAGCCTTGGTAAATAAACTTTTCTAATAGTAGATATGACCTCGTTTTGCTTGTGTCCTGTTATTCTTTTTACATTTCCACCCTGCCCTTGAAGTACAGGATTTACGTAGTTGCTAAAAAAAGGAATGATCTACAATAACCTACAATTATCCACAATGACCTCCAATGACTTTCAATGAGAGCTCTACAATGGTCTAAAATGGCACACAATGACCCACAGTGATCTACAATGACCTACTACAATGGCCTGCAATGATTTACAATGACCTACTCCAATGGGCTACAATGATCTAAAATGACCTACAATGAGCTACAATGACCTACTACCATGGCCTACAATGATCTACAATGACCTACTACAATGGCCCACAGTGATCTACAATGACTTAAAATGGGCTACAATGACCCACAACGGCCTACAATGAGCTACAGTGTACAATGACCTACAATGAGGTACATTATATTACGCTAAAATTAGCTAATGACCTGTAACGAGCTAAAATAAAAGATAATTTGCAGCTCTGAGGGCACTAGAGCATGTTTGCAGTACAAAGGTTAAAAATATTCCACTCTGCGCTTTGAACCAACCAAACTTCGTTGCTGTGCAAGTTGAAAATTTTCGTTGTACACTCTAAACCAAACAAAACATTCTGGGAAGAATAACTTATTTATAATCTTGTAGTCATTTTTTCCTGCTCTAATTAAGATTTTATCATTGTCGAGCAAAGCCTTGATATTTGTACATTTTCAGTTATGCTTTAAAACAAAGGAAAACCATCCAAGGGTCTTCTGCTTTCAAGGTCACATGTGTAATTGCTGTCGTCATTTGGGCTGTCATGCAATGGAATAAAAGCGTTGCATGACAATGCACAATGGATGTTTTCCACGCACCAAACTCTTTACTCTGATCTTCGCTTTTTTGTCTTTCTCTTTGATTGTAAGTCATTGCAGCTCATTATAGGTCATTGTAGATCACTGTAGGTCATTGCAGCTCACTGTATATCATTGCAGAGCTCTCCTTGTAGCTCATTGTAGCTCATTGTAGGTCGTTGTAGCTCATTGTAGCTCACTGTAGGTCATTGTAGGTCATTTCTTGTTTTAGTAACTATGATAGAATTAAGTAAGAAACTTACTTCCACTTTTAATTCTTGAAACTCATAAAAAAAAGTGTTCTTACCGAAGAAACAAAGATGTCCCCAATCTTTTGTTTGTCATGCCATTCGTTCACTCTAGCCTGTAGCTGCTTCAAAAAGAACTCGTGACAAAGGAGAATTTCAGGAATTTGGTAAAACATTTCATCAACTTGCGCTGGCTCCACTATTCCAGCATTGTCTTGCTTCTTCAGGGCTTTGTAATAACTCTGATGAAACAGATTAAAATTATTTAATATTTCATTATTATACGATTTTCACCATATCTGCCTGGGTTGTTCCTCATCTACCTTTTGATAAAAATTGTCCTTAATTCCCCGATATGGAATTTGAGTACACTGTGGATGGCTGCAAAACATGAGTAGTGGAAAGTCATTGACACAGGCTGCTGTTAATCCTAGAACTTGCAAAACCACATAAATGTGAGAGTCCCAAGCTTGAATGGGTTCCAATCAAGAAGGGTGAAAAAATCTCACGTTCCTTAAATACTAACTTATCCACTTTCATACAGTCATGTGAAACAGCTTTCTTCATTTGTTATAATTTATAGTCTAATGTGCTTCAGGCATCATCCTGTAACCTTTCACTCCAAATACTTGCAACACCAAGTGTGAAGTTTTGTTCTTATTACATGTACACTAGTGTACATTTTACTGACAGTGAGGACAAGCGTTAAAAGGAATACATTTGAATTACATGTAGCTTTCACCATTACATTGATTATGGTTCAGTGGACTAAAACTTAAAACAGCTTTAAAAATGAGGACAAAACGTTTTTTGGAAGTGCCTGAATCAGTGATGTTTTTTTTATGTACATGTAATCTAAAACATTTAAAATTTAAAATATGTAGCCAACAAAATTTAATGTACTGTACAACAGGGTCTGGATAGGTGATTATTCAAATACCATTGAGCCATTGAATTGAAGAATAAAGATAAAGATTTCAGGATGATTCTCGAAAAACAATGTGTGGTGCTTTTGTCTTGGATGGTTTTACAAGAAAACCCACACTTTCTGAGCATTCAGAAATATGAGGGTTCTGTTTTGCATCACAGCTAACAGACTTGAATCTTTATTCAGAGCAAATATTGACTCAAGTTGGTAACAACCTATTACAATTTCAACACAAAGTCAGTAGTGAACAGGAAGGTATATAAACAGGAAATTGAAACATTCAAGGACAATAAGGATAAGACCTGTTTCCTTCTCTAATGGAAACTAAATAACTATGACCACCAAGAAACAAACATTAATTTTTGCTAAAATAGCAAATTATATGTTCAATAGACTGAATACACTATCCAGCAAAACCACAAATTCTTGCCTTACAAAAAAGTAACAGTAATTTTTTGTTTCTGTAACAAAAATTCCAATGAGCTTTGAGCATGAGATTCTGCATGTTGCATTCTTCCGGAGCCTTGTAGCACGTTTCAGCTTTCACATGACTGCATGCATGACCATCCAATTTAACTGATGGCTAATTTGCACAACAATATTGTTTGGATTCCACCTTCCGAAGTTTGCAAGCCTGATGAGATTTTTGGTACATGGTGTATTTTGTTTCTTTGGCATTTAACTAGTAGGGAGATGGAAGTTTCTTTTCTCATTTTAATGAGAACATGTACATTCCCCAAAAAGAATAACAATGAAAACCAAGTACCGGTCAAAACTTCAAGGAAATTTTTTGAAGTGTCAATCTATTGTTACAGTATCATAGTTACAGTATTACTAATGCCCTTCTTTATTTCCATTGTCCAAAACACAGTTAAGAATAGAAAGCTCCAAAATTGTAATGTAAACAATAAGACATAAGAAAATACTTATAATCACCTCACTGTCCAATCATATACAGGGAAATTAAATGAGTCTAGTTGTACAATCTCCATGCTTTGTTCACTGTGAAAGACCTGTGCAATTTTGCATCAGAGATTCTGGGACTGAAAAGCTCTCTTTTTAGCAAACAAAAAAAAAGGAAATAGACAAAATCAAGCAAAACTATACTATCTAGTTTTCCAATTATCATGTCTTTCTAAAAACCCTATTACATGTAAATTTGCATAAATTGCAGGTGGGCTGAAAAACATACATACCGACACAAGAAATTGTAAATTCTGTACATATGACACTTCTGTATCCAGCAAATTTTTCACCACATGAGCTCTGAGATCCTGAAAAAGGTATTGATGATATTAATATACAACTGTAAAATTAAAGTAAAGTCAAGTCTCTGCTTAAGAGCCAGAAGGCCCATCAGGCTGGTACATATCTCCAATTTCATTAGCATGAAGCGACTAGGAGTATTTCTACTCCACCCCTGGATGGGATGCTAGTCTATTGCAGGGTTACCCCCAGCATTTTGCTGGTACCCATTTACACACCTGGGTCACTGGAGAGAGGCACCGTGAGAGTAAAGTGCCTTGCCCAAGAACACAACACAATGTTCCCAGCCAGGACCCGAACCCGGACCACTCAACCTGGAGTCGAGTACTGTAACCACGAGGCCACCGCGCCTCCCGGTACACTACAACTGTAGTGTACAATAAATTTTAACTTGGTATTGTTTTTTCCAATTTGGACATACATGTGTCTTTTTCATCTCTAACATTCCCTTGACTTTGAAAACATTTGCAGCCTAAAAATATTATTGCAAGGACCGGGCTTTCAAGGCAGGCAACCTCTAAGGATATTTATAACATAACTGAGCCGCAGTTAAGGCTCCTCTTCTTTTCTATTGCAAATCTAAAGCATGAAAGAAATGTGATTGATGACGTTCGTGAGTATTATTTAAACTACAGAGTGAGCATTTTGTAATTTAGATACAGAATATTGGGTAACATTTGCACTGCATTAACATTTTACAGTGGTATGAATTTGACTTGGGCATCACCTTGATGAATTATTAATGAACTTGGATTTGTATGTGTTATTGCTATGGCAAATGGCAGCGGCTTGCTTCTTGCCTTAGTTCATACTAAACTGCCTTTTCTTTATTTCTAAATAAAACAATATTCTGTCCTGGTGAGATTAGGGGGAATCTTCGATTCTGCACAATGAGCCTTGTGTTTTAAGAACAGCAGGCCATCTCTCCTAATCTGGATACAAATCTACGCATTTGGTGCAGAGATTAAAAAATTGAAGTCTGCAGATTGGTGCCATTTTGCATTCCTAATAATATTCATTGCTTCCAAGTGAAACCATGTATTATATGGGCAAGTTGGTGAGGTCTAAAACACAGGTCACTTTTGAAGGGTCACTCATTGCAGGTCACTATTTTTTACCTTTTTGAAAGTAACCCAAAACCCTCAATTTGGCTAACCTTAGGCTGCCTAGCCTAGTTTTGAGGGGTTTGGGGTTACTTTCCAAAAGGTGACCTGTCAAAAGTAACCTGTGTTTTAGACCTGCCAGGGCAAGTTTGTTATTTAGCCACATTCTTGATCTATTTGTGGCACTTAACAAGACTTGAATATCTCTGTAATGACAGAGGATATCTAAAAAAAATACCATTCCTTGTCATTGTGAAAGGCCTTTTAAATGAGTAGCAAAATTTCTTAATTCATAAGTACATTACCGACAACATCAATAATACAGTTCAGAACAGGGAAAAAACAACAGCAACAAAACCAATCACAGACACCAAAATGAAAACTTAATAATATCTTAAAATCAGTAACAAAGCAGAGTTGTTTATCCTGTATTAACTTCACCAGAAATCAGTTTGTAGCAAGCTATACCTATTTTCTCAGAGAAACCAGTGAGCATTGAAATCAGCTTTTGTTATAACTGACTACCTTATAGTGGCCAGAAAAGTAATGGAAAGTGAACAGTCTGGGGGAGCACGTAAACCAAGTTATCTGTAAGGCTCTGCTATCTTAAGACATAAACCAAGTCCCCACATCTGTTCAATGTCTGTTTGGGTAAACCCTGCTTCCACAGAGTCTGATATCACTATTTCACCTGTTTAGTAGTTGATAGAAGTATATACAGGATACTCGTATTCAAATTTTAAATATTCTGCAGCTTTAAAGCACCTCTATTTCTGCATTTAATTTGACTTCTTTATTTAATGAATGACCAACTTTTGTGAAAATTGACCTCCAGCATTGATATGAAGGGAATTATTGAACAAATCAGCCACTGTTGCTTTTAGATTTTATCAGGCAAGCCTAGGTCACGAAACTACTTCACAAATACTGTATAATTATTTCCTCTTTGTTGTTCGTAACCCTACCATCACAAATTCTTTATAAAAGTTCCAACTTTTGAATTGTGGGAACAAAACATTTCCAAACTTCTGATAATAATTGAACCAATAAATCAACAATGAACTATTTTTTTTCTTTGTGGCATCAACAAATTGTCTCAATACAATTATCTGGTCTTATCAGCCCAGGAGACAAAACATTCTAATCCAGCATGACAAATATCATCTGTTCCAATTAGGTAAGCCATTCTAAAGGCACAGCGATTTAATCAGCTTTCACTGAATGAATCCCTAGTTATGTACATGTATTATGTAACCTGGGTAAAGACTGTATATTAAACAGAAAACTGCATAAGGAGGATACCATGTAAAATCTTAAAATAATTTAATACATGTTAGATCCTAACCTGACATTTAATGTTGCTTAATCAAACATACGAGTCTGTAGACTAAAACCTAAGATAGGGCCACAACTTTCATTTTATAGAGTGTTAATTTTTAAAATCCTGTGTACCCCAAGAAACTTGCAAAGCAACTGCTTTCAAATAAAATAATGCAAGATCTAAAAAAAAAACGTTTGATATTCACTAGGATTTCATTGAAAAGGGTAACAAAGTTGTTGTTGTTGTTCTGTTCAAAGAATCTAGGTAACAGCAGTGGCCACGCCAAGGGATAAAATTTAATATTCATATGACATCAAACTGATCTGAAGCAAATGTAAAAATCCTTGAAAGGAAAAAGTGTCAGCTTAGAGCTTTTTTTGACCGCCGACCATTAATTTTTATTTCCAGATGTACAAACAATCAGTCCACCTTTTAAGTTCTTTTATCAGAATACACAGTCCTCGTTACTGGTACTTAGAGGAAATAGCAAATGAATAAAAAGACCATGCATAACTTAATTAAAATATTATTACTTACATGCTTTGATTTCTGTGTTTTTCCCGAATCTTTAGGCAGTGATGACTTTCTCTTATCATCTTGCGCCATTCCGCTTGTAGGAGATTTGCAACTCCCTTCTAATGATGAGCTTCTCTTATTCTCAAGTTTTACCTTTTCTGATACCTGAAGAGAAGGTTCAGAATTTGGCATTTCAACAATTGTCTCCATGGCTGCAAGTTTGTTGAGTTTGACTTGAGCCTTTTCTACAGCAAAGGAATTGGCTATTCGCTGTGTCCTTGGTGATGATGACGTGGTAGGTGCTGGTGCCGAGTTGGCTCTTTGAACTGGTTTGGCACAGCGTTCAGGTTTGTCAAGTTCATAACAACCATCGTCTGGGCTTAATTCACTTTCTTTATCTTCATCATTGTCGTCATCAAGGACACGAATTTTATGGGGTGACTCTCCTTGATTCCCACCATTCACCCTCTTTGCCAACTGCTCAGATTCCTCTTTTAGCTTTTCTCCCGAGAGATTGGGTTCACTGTTGCTGTTGCGATGAGCTTGAAGCTCTGCAACAGTGTTTTCAAGTTGAATCCCATGGCTAGGATCACTTTGGGACCTCCAAGCATCATCTACAGATTTCCCGTTAGACGTTGCATCCACATTTAAAATATCATATTCTACATTAAGATCCCCAGTGCTGACCTGGTCAGAATGCGCCTCACTGAAACCACTTGTTGTCAAGGACAATGCATCAAAACTAACTTGGCTTGGACTTGGCGAGGGAATAGGCCCATGAACAGAGCTGCTGCTTTCCACATTTTTGTCCTCTAAAAACACAAACTCCTCACCATCAGTGCCACTAAATGAAAGGTCTTCAAGATTGTGTGGAACCTGCTTTAAACTTAGATCACCGAGGGTTTCTGCTTTCCGCAATGATGGTGATTCAAGGATTTTTATTGTATCTAGTTTTGGTGGATCTTCAGTTACCAGTGCCTTAGAATCATCTTTGTAAAGTTCAGTTTTAATCACAGGTAGAGAGGCCCTCTTCTGCAGTCTCCTTCTGGGTGAAAATTTTTGTTTTATTTCTTCAAGAGACTCACTGTTTTTGTTATCATGAAAAGAATCAGCTTGAACCTTGTTTTTGTTACGGCAGTCATAATGTGGTACACCAACTGCCTGATTGTCTTCAACCTCTGAGGTTGCTTGTGGTGTGCAGTCTTCATCACTGCCACAAACAATGATGCCATCCCTCTTTGAGCCATCAAACATTCCTGTATTATATGTCAAGAAGTAAAAAGACAAGAATGCAAAAAGTTAAAACAAAATGGACTTATAGGTTTAACAAGGTGGCCCCTTCATTAAGGACTCTTCCTCAATGTTATTATATGCATCTCTTCAAACTTTAAATTTTTATAATTAACATTAATTTTTTTAAAGCTGCTTCCTTAGTATGCTTCACTAAAACTTTTAATCTGTGGATAAAGTAGTGACATGCAACAATTTCTATTTATGCAACTGAAATTTACTTTGCCACAGCAAATTTAACCTTTTCTAGTTATCTAGTTAACCCTTTAACTCCCAAGCCAGCCTGAACTGTGTTCATTGGGGAACACCACTATGTCATCATTTTTAAAGCTTCAGTTAACAAACACAGTTAACAAGACCTAATCAAAAGCTACAGCATAAGAGCATAACAGCAAAATTTCACCCTTGAACAAAGGCTAGCTTACATTAAAAATAACACTAACTTGAAATCCACTTGTCTGTATACATATCATTAAATAAAATTAAACAGCAATAATTAACTCCTAAACACTACACAGTAACATCATGAAGTGTTGACTTCTAAAAGGCATGTTTAATGCAAATCAATTTATGGCTTTTTAAATTGAGTCTAATACCGTGGGAAAATCTAGAATGAAGGATTCACTACCCATGTTACTGAAAATGTGACAGTTAATGATCAAAAAGATGTTTTCCCACAAAAGTTCAATAATATTGAGGCAAAATTACTCATTCAGTAACTGTATCATACACTTTGCATAAATGCATCAAGGAAGTTAAATTTTGGTCAAACAGGATCCTAAAAGACATTGAACATACCTTAGGACAAAATAATTACAATTCATCTTCTCTTAATTATGATTGTGTAAAATATTAATGGCATTCTGAGTATATTTTAAGGAACATGAGAGAGTATTTTACACAAAGTTTTTTTTGTTTGAATATTATTTTCATAAAGGATGAACATCCTCTTTCACGAAAGGGATATCTTCCTTATTTACCAACCTAAAACCATTGTAAAACATAATCATCACGTTCAAAACTTTTTGTTCTAAATTATAGTTTTCTTTTGTACTTTAAAGGTCTTGGCATTTTGGAGACCTGCTGATGAAGTTTTAAGTTCAATATATAATTACATTGTGGTTTAAATATTTCTTGGTTTAATTATTTTAAACCAGTTCAATCTTGATTTTTCTTGTCTAATATCATTATCATAATCTGAAACAACGGAAAATCAAAATCAACATTGAACTGGTTTGAACAAGTTTGAACCAAGCGAAAATTTTGAGACGACAACATATACAACATCATCAGAAGTAACATTATTTGCTAATGTACAAACATGCAAACAGAGTCATGTTGCATATTGTTTAAGGCTGGGCGTACGTAGACACCTAAAACTGGTATTAATTTTATACATGTCTTATAATTTGCTACTTTATAGTCTTGATAATAGCAATGAAGATACTGAAATGGTAGCTTTTAACAATATTCTTTGAATAATGTTTAACAAAGAGATTTGCAAAGGCATTTACATTAGTGAGCTGTACGTAGGTGTACCCACAAATATTCCTTATGGTGAACTCCGTTGTGACACACAAATCCCCCTCTTTCTGGATGAGAAAAGGTGTAGAAAGACTTCACAAGGGGCACAAATTTTGTATCTCCATTCAAGGGACACCCTCAGGACCAGCGGCCCATTTCTTGAAAGTCCCCAAACTTTAAGGGCCATTTTCAAGTGTCACAATTCCCTTTGTATCTCAAGAACAGAGAGGATTTAAGAGTCATTTTTTCTTTTGTTTCCTTGGAAAAATGTTAAAAGATCGGCTTTCCAAAACAAGCGGTTGGCTGTTTTAGAAATGTTTTTTTAGGCCCGAAAAGTTTGCGGGACTTTTGAGAAATATGGGCCCCTGGGTAGGTGTCCCCTGAATAGAGGTGTCCCAGAGGAGAGGTTCTACTGGACTTTCTTTATAATAAGTAAAGAACTTACCTGTGCTAAAAGAAACTTCATTCTTCTCAGAAACACTCCTAGTTATTTCCAAGTTTGGCAGGTCTGCTTTGCTAGTTTTTCTCTCAGTCTCTTCTTCACCACCCAAAATTGTTGGTATTTTGGGTCGTATAATTCTCTTTGTCCTCTTTTTGACAGGTTGTTTTCGCTCAACACTCTCATCTTCAAAGCTTATCAAGTCAACTTCAGCTATTGGTGATGTTACTGTAGGTTTTGGATCAAACTCTTCAAGTACTCTCTTTGTCTCATTGCTAACTTCCATCCTGTAAATCCTGGAGGTAGAATTCTCAGAATATAAAGGTGAAAAGCCAGAAGACAATGAGTCATAATAATTGGAATTCATATCCTTCTGATCCTTTTCATCAGGAGAATCACCAGGTACAGTAGCAGAGTTTGTTTGAGCTTTAACATAAGATAATCTCCGAAGAGAAGAAATGGATGCATTCCTGTCTTCAGAGGGAGGGGACCTTCGAGCTTCATATGTCCTAAAATGTGGTTTTTTCAAAATTTTTTCAACATGTTCATTTCTATAACAATCCCCATCCTGTGTAATATCTGCATATTCATCTGTTTCCTGGACAACAGACAAAGGTCGATTGTGGCTATTTCTAGCCACAGGTTGTATCAAAACATCTGATTTCTCACACCTTGAATCCTCATCAAATGCAACCTGCGTTATGACACTTAAATTGGATTCATTATTGCCTGTTCTACTGCTAACTTTTATGGGAACAAAATCACTCCAAGAATTGGTGTGAAGTTCATTGGTAGGATTTTGGTTCAATCTGGACTCTCTGGTCTCAGTTGGGTAACACGCACCAGATTTGCTTTCTTGGTTGACCTGGTCTTGGCCAACTCGCTCATCTAACATGACGCTGCTTCCTTGGGCAGTTGAGTGCTCTTTATCAGAGGCAAAGTTGCATTCACTGTCACTGGAAAGTAATTCTCTACTCCCTTTCTTTGCTTTAAGACCAAATGGACTTCTAGACAGGGAAGGCGACTCTGTCCCTTGTCTTGACATAGGGGATCTGGATTTTTCCATTTTAAATGGTTCAGCTCTTTCTTCCGTGGATCTTCGCCTCTGAGGAAGATTTTCCTTGTTGTACATGTATGTCATGTATGACTGACAATCAGCAAACGAAGTAAACGACCGAATTTGGATCTTTTTTACCTTGGCTATACTGGAACCTTTTTGAGATAACTGCGGCGAGGGATTTCTGGAGGGATGATCTCCATGTATTCCTGCGCCTTCCAAAGAACTCACAGATGTCAAACTACTCGACCTAAGCCTATTTAGGCTACTCCGGTGCTCCTTTAGACCAACAACAGACCCCATATCGTCCTTCTCGCGTAAACACTGCGTCCTCCGTTTCCTGTAGGAGTTCGCGTTGTCCGATGCTGATAACTCGCCAACACTTTGATTTTCCGATTCGCTCGTGTTGTCCTCACCATAAATACTTGAGCCAATCGACTTATTAGACGGCTTTCGCCTAATACGCCGCTTGCGTTTGATAGATGCAGCATCAGATGAACTGAGGCTCTCCGATTCCGTGGACGAACCTTGACTATCTGTCGGTGACTCCGAGTAAGATGAAGCAGACGTTGATCGTCTCGGAATATTCGCCCGATTGGATCCCGAAAATTTTACCTCATTATAAACAATATTGACACCATCTTTACCTCGCCGCCCTGCTCTTGTTCTCGTGTGATGGAATTCGCTGGGAACAGTTCTGTTTTTTTGCTCTTCGCGAAGACGATAGTTTTCGTGGGTCGCATTCCATTGCATTTTTGTGTCAGTCTGGCTCTTATTCCGCGCTCCTGTAGAGTATCTGTTTGCTGAAGATTTGTGGAAAATGAAATCGGTGGTGTCAATTGAGTCTTGAGGCATAGGTTTGAAGTCGGAAGATGAACTCGTAGGATAAGCTACATTTTGTCCATACTTGCAAACCGAAGGGGGCGGAAATAACGTACAACCGGCAAAGTCACCTCGCTGAGATGACTGCTCAGAAGCAGCTGGTATCCCTGGAATGTTACCCATAAACTTCGTTCTTCCCAATTCTGTCGTGTGCATGCTGGCGTAAAGACTCGAAGAGGCTTTAGATGAATGGTCTTGAGTGTTTCCCGAAGAGGTGTATTGTGTCGACGGGGCATATTCTAACGTCTGGAGAGAGTTCTCGCCGCTTTTAGCAGTAGCAGAGTGAACTCGAGCTTTCGAGATTTGTGATGACTGAATCCCCTTTTCGCTGCTCTTTCCGTGCGCTTTTTTATGCGAAACGCTCACTTCCGTTGGTTCTGCTTCACTAGTTCTACCGCGAGATCTGCTAGATTCTCGCCCCTCTCTGCCTTCGCGACGCTCGCATCGTGAATCCTGCTGTGTCGCATTTCGTGGAAGCGATCTGCTTGCTTCAGAGTCGAATTGAACAGCGCGCGTGGACATAATTGTTTACAGTTTGTAGCGGCTGAATACCAGCCTCAATGTTCCAGGCCACGAAAATGATTTAAAAACACCACATGGAAATCTAAGCTTGGGCTGTAATGCTTCGCTGCTATACTTGTTTGATTCCAGTCGCGGTGATGAAACGAGCAATGCTTAAGATTCCACCACATCACACTTCCTTCCTTCACATATTTACTGTGAATCAAACGGTATCTTGCTATCCAAGAAGTTGTGTTGGCGAATGAAGGTCCACTTAGGCTTGTGTCATGTAAATGGCCTGTGTTAACGTCAGGAACCTTCGGAAAAAACAACAAAAAATGTGACAGTATGTTTATTGCCAAGAGGCAATCACGCGTAGACAAATTTACCCTTTCATATCAAACTTATCTATATACGTTAAAATTAGCCAAAAGGCAGTAACTTGACACTCGCCTCGAGTTATCTCGCCTCGCGCGCTTGTGCGGGAGTTGAGTGACAGACGAAAGCAGGGGTTGGCGTGGAGTTCCGATCCGATCAACGCCGCTAAATATTTTAAATCTGTTGAGAGGAGCCTAAAAACTTCACACACTCAACAGATTTACTTAGCTAAGGTTGTGAGTTTGATTACCCCGAGTGAATTATGGACTCAAGAATTGACCGGAAATGCCCATGAACATGTAAGGCTTTCACAGCTAAGCCAAGCGAACTGGCGCCCGTTAGCAAACAAGAGGGAAGAATATTTTATCCGTCATAATAATGTTATGACTGTCCTTTTTTGGCAGGTCAAAAAAAGATCTGTCATTGGTATTCTTTAAAGAGGAACAAAGGGATTTTGTCATAAGATTTAGCATTGTTTCTCTTAACCAATCACTGCTTTAAGAAATTAGACTTCAGTAATAAATAGGTAGCTTTGAGTGAAATGTTACTCAATCAAACCTCTGTTCTGTGTTATGCTCAATTAAGATAGGGCTATCTTGCCACGATTGGTTCGTTGTGCGAAACTTAAGCTAATGAGTCTATTATTATGAAACAATTGTGATTCATTGAAAGTTTTCAGTAACCGGAAATTCTTTGAGGTTCTGTCCGCTGGGTCTTTGGCTAAGTGGGGTACACTATTTTTTTGCAGGAAGAAACTCCAATTTTCAAAGTAAAGATGATCCTCAGCCATCCACCCAAGAAGCCTAAGAAAGACTTCGCGACAAAGAACACCGGAGAAATAACGAGGCACGAAAAAGTTAGACCTGCTAATGAGTTATAAAGCCATTTTTTTCTAACAATGTAAAGACAAAACTATTGGGTAAGTACAGTGTGGTCATGGGTTAAGTATAAACGCTTCGTAGAACTCAAGAGGTCATAAACATCATTAAAAGTCAGCTGTCATATGTAGAGGCAGAAGATTATTTTTTTACTTTGCTCATTGATTTCCTATTCGTTGAACAAATCAAGCTCTTCGTCAGTTCGTCTTAAACGGCCGTCCGAATGGAAAAGATTAATTCATAATTGCGATGTAACAGTCAGATTCTCTGTAAGCGCAAAAATGCAGTTATGCAGAGCAACACAGTTGGCCCGGAATGCGGCATTAGTATATCGTGACTAAGAGTTTACCGAAACATTTGACTTCCTCTGTGTCGAAGACTGTGTATTTGTTTTGCTGTGTTTGTTTTCCTCTAAACTTCCTCCCTGTGGTTTCTTGTCTTTAATTTATTAACCAGTGCTTGAATAATTAATCACTGCAATGACCCTAAGCATTTGGCTGCCTGTCCCCTGTCCGTGACTTGAGCGCGAGCTCAAACAGCATGACAGAGAAACTATTGACAACAAAATCATTTGGCCAGCATTGCTGAGATGCTAAGAGTCGCCCGTTTGTGCGCGTTGATCGCGCGTGATCTGACGCGATCGCGAACAAATTTGGTTTTCGATGATACAATGCTAATTAGCTTGAAAAGCAAATTTTCCAGGCGTCAATAACACATTTGCCGGTGCATCGTGAGAAATCTTGCTCACCAGCTAGCGCATTTGTGGAGAAGAGCAGCCAACAGCTTCAAGAGGAGAAAGTTTGCTAGCTCGCGTGGAAATCGCTTCCACTCACGTGCAACTTCCAACTTCTCTGTCATGTGTCAACGAATATAGTTGACAATGCGGGACGCAAAGATTTTGTTATCACAGTTGAATTTTTCTTAAAACAGTGTTGACGAAAGAAAAACCTTCGATTATGTAATAACCACATGAGACGTTGTGATGAGCCAAAGCGCTCATCGAGTCGGAGACCATGTGACAAGTGACTGATGAGTATCAAATGTTTAGGGTTGCCCTACACAATCCGTGCAAGTTTCCGGCCGAGTTACAAAGGTGAAGTTGCCATGCAACTGTTTCAGCGAGCACAAACCCGTTAGTTCTTTAAGGAATTAGAAAATATTGCAGCACTGAGTATTTCGAGTCGGTTTCCTATTTTGTGAGCATGACCGATACACATGTGTCCAATGACATTACAGCCGTTTATACGAGAGAAAATAAGCCGCGGCTTACTCTGGCCACGGTGTACATCATACTCGAAAGGAACTATTTATACAAGTATAAAGTCCCAGGCCAGGATAAACCCACGGCTTGAGAAAGCCGTGAGCGTAGATTTTGTACCATTTTAACGGGGTTTTCGCCCCGGGGGTGGGACTCCCATATGAAACAGACGGGGATGCTCGTCGGAAATTTTGAATTTAACCCCTAAAGGAGACCAATCTAGGCGTGGCTTAAGCAAATTTTGACCCCTAAAAGAGACCGTTTAAAAACACAAAAATACGACACGCAATGAGTTTTAATGATAAAAAGGCATAATCATCGAATGCTTTTATCTAAAAAGAAAATTTAAAAGGAAATTTGACTTTTGTTTCTCTTCGCGTAATTCTGCGTTACTTCGCGGAACCCTAAACGAGACCTTGGTGGCATAAAATATTGGCGCTTTGCCCGGAACACCCTAAGCGAGACCAAAATCCAAAATTTACACCCCTAAGCGAGACGACGAGCATCCCCGTCTGTTTCATATGGGAGTTTCCCCCCCCCCCACCCCCCGGGGTTTTCGCGTCATACGTAAGCCGCGCCTTATTTTCTCTCGTATAAACGGCCCCAAAATTGACAGTGTAAGAAAATTGATGCCAAATTTCGTGTAAAATCTTCCCAGAAAGGGCAAATGGATTTTCTCAGTTTCTGGCTATGAAACCTATAGCAGGGCGTATGCTAATCTGTAAAGACTGAATACTTTCGGTAACTGTACTACTCAGAATTCAGCCTGGCGTGTGCAGAGAGGATGGGCGATTCAGAGTGAGCATCAATGCAAAAGCCATCGTGCAACACTCATTTCCTGCGGCGCAGTGTCGGTGGGACACTCTTCATGGGCGACCTCCAAGAAGCAGAGCTATCTTGTGGTGTTTTAAACGCACGAACGCGTAGGGACACTTGTTAGCAAATCAATAAGGAAAGTACGCAGCAATTACTGCACCTCTTAGGATTGATTCGAAAAGCAATCGAACAAATGAACAACAAACAGAAACAATGAAACAATAGAAGCATGGTACGCTAGAAATACTGAAAACCGTGAAATATTGCAGATCGACTTGACTATGTCCGGCTTTTGAAACCGAATTGCTGGTTTGGGTCAAAATTCATTGACTTCAACTTCGCAAACCTTAGTTTAAAAAGGACAACACTCTGAGAAACCAAAGAATTATCAAAATGCTATTTTAGCGGGATGAATAATCCAAACCACCGTGTTAAAATTTGACAAAAGTTGGCCATTGTTTTTGCATGATTACAACTGCCTGATTTCCGTCTTCTCCGTCCTAGTTTGTAGGCGACTTTAGATGCCTGGGGTCTGTCTTTCCAAATCCGCGAAAACTTTTTGGGTCCGGAAAGCAATTCGAGAAACCAAGATCTGCTTATTCTGAAAAATTGGTCTTTGAACATGTTTTCAAGCCCAGAGAGATTAAAACAATTGCAATGTTTCATGACTTGAAACGTTTCCTTTTTGAAGATACAAAGCGTTTTTTGTCACCCGAAATAGGCTCGAAAAGTTTCGGAACTTTCGACAAACACCCCCCAGGCCCCAGAAACTTTCAGTCCCGGCGGGAATAAGACAATTTCCAGCAGTTTCAATATGTGCAAATATTTCAGTATTTGCTCACGTAACCATCAATATGCACTCTCTAATCAGACCTAAGTAAAGGTGTGTACGAAAACTGACTTGACCAAAGCTGGTCCAACTTGAACGTGGAATTATATGATTTTATACTTTGGGTAGTAACTTATCCTTTTCCTTGCACTGGATAAATATATCCAGCCTTTGAACAACCGAGGCCTGCAGTGTAACATGGTTTTTGAAAGAAAATTTAAGCGTTGGTTTTAGGTCTCGAATTCATGTTTCTCTAATCTTCAGTGTGAAATAGCGGGATAGAGCCCCTTCATTGAAAACCGGTCAACTCTGCGATAAGTGCCTTGCAGGTGAAACCCAACTAATCCCAGCAAAAACGCTGTTAAGATTCCTTTGCTAATGGTTTGAACCGCACATGCAAGAGTCATCAAAACTTGATGAAGTGTGATCGTCCAGGAAAGAGTTGTTCCGAGGAAGGATGCAGTGTTGGTGACATTGATCTACTTTTCGACATCCTCATGCGGAGGTTTGGAGCGAGAACCGCTTAATCCACAAAAAAATCACAAGGAGAGTGCGAGCTTTGTCAAAAACGTTCAGTCGCGTCTCAGTGCCATTCCAGTTTATGGATTGAGTGAAAATTTGAAGTTCTCGCTCCATGCAAAACTCAAAATGCCGCATGCAAAATGGCATTTTTCGCAAAAGTAATGTAAACGGTTTTGACAACTTTCCCATCTCAGTGCGATTGTTTATGTAACCAGTGAGCAAGCATCGCCATAGTTAGCAGAGGACTACTATCACCCGGACGATCCAGTTACCACATCACGTTTTTTGGCTCTTTTGGGTTGGCAAAGCTGAGCAGATCAACACGCTTAGGAGTGCGGCTCGTGCAATGCCCATAACGAGATAAACAACTAACATGGATAGGGTTTGTGGTCTACAAAATCTGCCATACTCCCCGCTGCGAATTAAAAAGGCTGTTAACACTTTCGTGAAGGCGTGATGGGCCACTTTTCAAAAAAAGCGTCGTAGAAGTGTTTGACGTATCACAACTTTTTTTCAACTCTTTAGCAATCTTTCGATTCATTTTGGTAGGTATCGTATTCGAATTCTTAAGTTTATTTGTTTCATGGGCCATTTTTCAAACAGTTCGTTGTAGAATATTAATTTTGACGAATCACAATAAATATAATTTATATTTAAACAATCTCTCATTTAGTTTGGAAGATAACTTATACTGGATTTTTGCGTTTGCGTGGAAATAAAAAAGAAGGCAAAGATTTCTATCAACTGCTTCTCAGAGCACGGTTTATAAGGCAGCTCAAACTAGGTGGATTTGATCGTACAATATAATGGCACACACGAAAGTATGAGCAGTCATGCTGGGTTGATCTATAAGAAAAAAACTTGACCAACTTCACTCTTCTTTACGATTCTGTTTCTTAGGATGCCTGTATGCTCAGTGTAGAACCAATTTCAAGCATTGCACAGTCAGTGAAAATTTGAGTGACACTTTTTAGGACCGTAACGCACAGCTTGGAGAATCAGAGAGAATATGTTCACCACCTGACGCAGTACGATAACAGAACTGCTTGCCTTTCATTGATTTCAATCACCAATCAACCGATGTCTTGGGCACGTGAACAACAACTAAAGCATTTAAGAGACAGCAAATTTACTAAACCAATGAATGGGATCGGCCGATGGTCCTTTTAACCGCTCTTCTCAATACCCCTCACTCACAAAGGTTCAGTGTAATTGTCTTCAGTTTTCAGCAATTTCTGTCACGCGCTCGAAAGTGGTTATGGGATGGTAAGTTGAGACGTTCATCATTGCCTTACAAACCTTGTTAGGGTCTTTGAAGTTATTAATCTTCGAAGCTTCTAGATGGTTCATAAATACAAAATTTCCAAGAGTAGCAATGGAAGTCGGTAAAAACTGAAACCCAAATCATTCTTTTACGAATCTTTTAAACTTGGGTAATATTGAAAACCACATGCACCAAAATCATCGTTCTTATAGTCGCGAAAAGCTAGACACTGAAAACAGAAATATGCAGTCACTTACAAGTAAACAACTCTGTTAATTTCCCTTTGCGTTCCTGGATGGCGATTACATCTTGAACCCGCAACTTGTCCAATGCATCACGTTTATGCAGCACAGTGAATCAGCAGAGGTTACTCGTTTTGCGAAAGCTTTCAGTTCTTCCAAGCTGATAAACGCTTCATGCGCAAGAGCGCGGTCGCGTTGATTGAAACAAGATCAAATTGTTGATAGCACGGAAAAAGAAAGCGGGTATCAAAATAGCAGCAACTAATCACAACCTTATGGGGTTTGTCCTGTTGAAAGAAATATAATAGACTAAGAATAGGAAATGCGCGAGGACGGCACTCAGTTGGGGTATAATCGGAACTTAGGTCTGCTAAATAACGAAATTGTTTCACGATTGGAATGTTGCAGAACCAGTATTTTATACGTGGCGCGTGCCAGGTATTGAGTTCAAGACATTCATCATAGCAATAATGATGAAAAGTAGCCACTTGTCACTGGAATGGACTGGTCTGTGTCAAGGATCCCAATCTAGAAGACTTTGTAACTTAGCCCGCGTGATGAAGGGAAAGTCTTCATTCTTTTGGATATTGGACTTTTTTGGACGGTGTGGTCATTTCCGTCGATAAAATAATATTACCTCGAAAACTTTTGTCAACATTATCATCGGTGCACAAACACTCTCGCAATTCGGCGAACTGATCACACCTCATGTCATTTTAAATACAACATCCCAAGTTGACCACGAAATTGTCCAGTCACAGTTGGAGTTCTTTTTTTTTTTTGTCTATAAAGACACAAAGGAAACTGCTCTATAGGAAAAGTACAAGAGCTTGAGTTAACGAGAGCGGGAGGGAGACAACGAGAACATCGTATTTGTGTAATCCTCAGTTACAAGGAAGATATTGATTTTGTTCTGGGAATGAGAGAACTTTTTTTTGCATGAAGAATTGATTTGGTGTTCCCTGAAGTCTTATGTCATATGTCTCAAACAGAACATTTCTTAAGCATTCGTATCATCACTTTTGTAAGATTATTGAACAGACCCGGTGTCGGAAATTCCCGGGCCTGCTATAACTGAATGCTACATACAGGTCAAAGTCATTTTTAGATGGTCAGTCAGATGAATGACAAACCGCCGATTAAAAACTTCAGAGGTGTTTCCTCCTTGCTGAGCTTAGCCGGGTGCATACCTTCAAGCAATAAAAATGGGTTATTCTGTTCAGTTTTGAGATATAAGGGTTTAAAGACAAAAAATAGGGTGTTTTTAGATCTTTCCTGTTGCTAAGGTAACCTATTAAGTCACAAAAATAAGCCGGTGCATCTTGGTGTTTCATTTGGATCCAAAAGATTGCATTGAAGTGTCATATACCCCAGTCACAGCGCCTCTCCCCATTCTCCGTGCGGCTTCGCCACTCGTTAGTTTGCCTCTCGCGCCAACAGGTTATATACCTTCTTGAAACTGGTTTTAGCCACTGCGGTTAAAGATGATATGCTGCTGAACTAAATAGCATATATTTGAATGAAATTAAAAAAAAAGAAAACTTCTGCTGTAGAATTGAATTCTGATAGCTCTCTTTTTAAAATTAAAATTATTAGTCATGCACCTATACAATTTCCTAAAAGTAAAATAAATTTACACAATCTGTCTTTTTTTTTTCCTGTTTGAAACGTTCATGTTTTTAAGTTGAATAAATTCAATTCTTCAGAATGGAGTGTGTAAAAATTTGCATCCACTGAAGGAAAGACTGGAAAAAATTTGATTGACGGTTAGTAAAAAATAATCTTTCTTATAAGGGAGAAAAAATTAATGAATAACAGCTAACAAACTGAAGTAGCGGTCGTAGATCTTGAAGCTTCTTGAAATCGGGACGAGGGGGAGGGTCTCTGTCGAACCAGACTATTGTAGCTTAAGAATGTTATACTTTTTACTATAGCTCTAAACCAAAATGTTTGAATCTTCGCACGTAACTTGAGCTGCATGTCGCCTATTAGAAAGATAAACAAGTTCTTTTATTTCAGGATTTTTCTTGTCTTACAAATTGTCTGGTATGGCAGGAATCAACTTGACTTGTTCACATTTCTAGCGTGCTTTTAGCATGACAAAAATGACAAACACAAAGCTGGCCAAGATTGTACTCAGAGGTATCACTTACAAGTGTGTATCAACAACTTGTGCATGGATGGGTTCAGCGACATCTAGATAAGATATATTGTCCTCAATTGCCCTTCATTCCTCTTTTAATTAGTTAAGATTGAACACCACCAAAAGCTGTACCATCCAAACTTAAGACACGATCTCTGGCATCGTAAAATCTTGCGATACGCTCCGTTTTTTATAAGAACGTCCAATTTTGGGGCTGAGGTTAAACTTTCTTGTGATTATTTTTTTGTGATTTGATCCTGAAAACGTTCTTAACATGTTCTGTTCTTCAAAGTTGTGTGGTATACTAAGTTCGACTACAAACTGAGTTGTTCTTCAGTGTATTATGCAATAAGAAAACCACATTGTTATGTTAAAAATGTCTCTAAGTATTTGAGTTAATTGTCCTGTTTACACCACAGTTGTATAATTCTTTTTTGCTTTTTTTTTTATACCGACTGCTCACAATAATAAAGAAACAAATGAGCAAATTAAAGACGTTTTAAACTGACTCTCATCTTGGCAACATTCTTAGTATGTTTTTTCAATATTTTGGTTATTCGTAGCCTGGACGTTCTTATTAAAAGATTGTATTCTTCCTCCTGCGAGTATGATGGATGTTTGTCGACAGAATCCAGGTTAATAGCATGTCTCGCAATAACCTGTTTTTCGGTGATAGAGCTTGGAAGGTTCTGATAGGTTCGACTCCCGTTACAAGCACACGGATTTTTTTTTGCGAGTATGCCTGCATCATCAAATAATATTCATGCTTTTCTGCATTGACCTGCATTCAATCCTGTATATTTGTACTTATTTCATCACCGACCGAGGGTATCTACATATTGCCCAACATGCAGCGTCATGTTTCACCTCGCGCGTTCACAGGTGTGCGCTCGTGCGCGCGCGTCTTCCTATTCCTGGTCGTGGATGAGACGTTTTTCCGTAGTAATGCTAGCCAGGTAACACCCAGACCTTGATTTATAAATAATTTCTATACAAGGCGCATTGCTAGAATAGCCTCACTCAGTGAGGGAAGTTTTGAGATAGGGCGCAAACTTGACAAGTCTTGAAGACATTATCTAAAGGCATTTACATGAAACAAAAAGTTTCTTGATGAGCACGAATTGCTTCCTTACTTCCTGTGTTTTTATCATAAATCCTCTTCCTTTCCTTCTGTTTTTACGTCAACATTTTCCGCTAATTGTGTGACAAGATATCCTTTGATTTGCGAAAAGCTTAACACATGCAAAGAATAAAGACAGATAAGTTGTTTCCTCGGGTAACGGACATACTTGTTATCCGGTGTTTACTCCGTCAACTTACAGCAAGATTGGCTCAACAGATAAGTATGCGGAAAAGGAACTCTTATTCTCACCTATGGGATATTTTTCATCTTGCACATATCAAATGGTGTGCCAAAAAATCTACGACTTTCAATTTATTCCGCGTTATATATTACTAGCTAAACGAAGTCTAACCATTTCCTCCTTTCTAGTCGCTGACTTAACTTCTATTAATTTCTAAGCTTCTCTCATTTCAATGCGTTATATATTACTAGCTAAAGGAAGTCTAACCATTTCCTCCTTTCTAGTCGCTCTCTTAACTTCTATTAATTTCTAAGCTTCTCTCATTTCAATGCATTGCGGTATAATTCTCTCCAGTACTCTCCAAGAGCTTAGAAGTCAACGTTTCACATTCATGGTAAGCACTGCAGTCAGTAAATTTCGATCTTCTTTGTGATACACAATGATAGAGGACAGACACAATTAGAAGTTTCACCATAGAATCTAAGTGCTGTGAAATTTTGTTTAAATATTTGCGTCACGTGATCTATTTTGATACGAATAACTGACCAACAGCTAGATTGTTTGACAAGTGATTTTAGGATGACGTCAAAGATCATTTGGCAGTTGTGTTCTGAGTTAACAGACCTTTAAATGGCACCGAGCCTTTGAGAACACAATTCGTGATATTCATAGGCTTAATACCTTATTTACATGAAAAAAGCAGACAGATCAAGCGATTTTTCTGCCCGGTGTTCCTTCCCACCCAACTCTCGGCGGAGAAAAGTCCTGGGATTGAGGAAGGTCAGTTGCAACCTCGGTTTCATTCCAAGGCTAGGCAGCTGAGTGCCCAACTGTAAAACGGCGCCAGTGTTGAAATATGACGCAATTGAATAGAGTGAGTTTCAATAGAGTGTCGTAAAACCAAAACCAAAGTAATTACTTTGGCCAATCAAAATGGACTGAGACAATCCGGCAAACCAATCAAAACTCGAAGTAATTACACGTAGCCGACACAAAGCGCGGGAAAATGTGCACGCACGAGCCACGATTGGTTTTGGTTTCACTTCTGATTGGTTGAAAAAATGGCGCGGGAACTTTGAGCCAATAACTGTGTGGAGTAAAGTAAAGCCAAAGCAATTCCCTAATTACTTTCGACGCTCAATTGAAAACCGCTCCATGAACTAACAATTATTACTTAACAAAATAAACTCTATAGCCAAGTTATGATTGCCAAGGCGAGAGGATAGCCATTTACAAAACACTTTATCTATTGTCTTGAAATGCTCATGTCTCAAACAACCTCGTCCCCAGGGTCACTCTTCTTCCCTTCTTTGGAGCGGAAGAAGAGATGTGATGTGTTGGGTGTTGGCGACACCGGGTTGGTGTTAGCGTGTGTCACCTTGCTTTTATTGTTGGAAGAAGTGAGACCCTGAGGACGAGGTTGATGTCTCAAAAACGGACTTGATAAACGCCATTTTTATCGCTGATAAGTGCTAAGCAGATTAAGTTAAAATTCTTTTAAAAAAAATTAAGTCTTCTCTGGAGCTACCTTCTCAATTTAAAGATTTAGGATGGCTCGGAATCCACTCGAGAGAATCTTTTTAAAACTTCGTGAAACAGTGAAACAGTGTCGTAGAGTCAATCCCTCCAACAAGACAGACTCTTTAAATTGGTATGAGCTGGGAATTCGTCATGTTAAATATGTTCATAAATAAGGAAATTGTGAAGTACGTCGTACAAAAAATATACGCCAGAGTAAGATTCGCACGAAACAATTGTGAAACGAATGACAAAATGTCATTGCAAATGCCACAAACTATATGGCAAACGAAATGAACTAATATTCGTCTTCACGACTCAGTATTATTTAACACCTACAGAATCAAACGATATTTTCGATGGAGATGACTTTCGTGTCGTTACACGTGTGGTAAGGAAAAAAATGAAAATATTTTCCAACTGTAGCGATTATAGTGTTCGGAATAGGGGCCATTAGATCCCGGAGGACGAGGACAACTACGAGAAGGAGCTTTCAGTTCAGTCTCAGCACACGCACTTTGATAAATGTCGGCCCTAAAACCTTACGCACATGCTAAGTACAAAAAACTCGTACTCCGACGCAATCTCGACCCCAGAGCTCTTCTCATTGGTTTTCGTGAAGAACAATCAAAAGCGTCTCTAATTGGTGCATTCATTGTTAGCACGAGGAGTGAGCAGGCGCCGTAAGGTTCAATTAGCCAATTTTTGGCTATAAGAATCCTACGGCGCATGTTCTCCTACATAGAGTTTCCCAGAGCCTTGGGTCGATCCGAGGCTCTGGTGACGTGAATGATTCCGACGCAGTCGTCCTTGTCCTCCGATCGACTGAGATACGACGGTGTCCATTGAATCGATCTACTAAACATCGTTTGGTTTCCGAGTTATTGTAAACCGTAGCCAGCTTAGTGAATAATTGAGCTCTTTTTCATTCGTCAGTCACGCACCGGTGCTTCAGTTTGTTGATCACCCGGCTGCTATGCGGGAGGTCGTGAATTCGACTCCGGCTTGACCAACACTCAGGGTCTTAAAATAACTGAGGAGAAAGTGCTGCCTTCGTAGAAACATCCGCAAATGGTTAGACTTTTAAGTCTTCTCGGATAAGGACTATAAACCGTAGGCCCCGTCTCACAAATATCTTTGATGTTCATAAGTTCCCTGTGGGACGTTAATAAAGAACCCACACACTATTCGAGAAGAGTAGGGGATGAAGTTCCCGGTGTTGTGGCTGTCCTTCGTGAGTGTATGGGTGGGTGGGTGGGTATAGCAGGTCCACATCAGTTGTATAGCTGCTAATACTTCAACCTTCTCGAACAAATAAATAACATAACAAACAAACAAACAAACTGGTGGCGTTCCGAGTCAGTTTGAGTTCAACGCAAAACAATGGCTTCAAGATTTTTCCTGCCTGTTTCACACACCCTATGCCCTTTGACTTTAATTGCTCTAATTGGCTAAAGTGCTCATTTTTCACTGCCAGACCTTCCAGTAACTTCAATTATGCGCTTGTCGAGCATTTGTTTGATCGTCTGTCTTTTTTTGTTGAATATCACGTGGTGGCTTTTAGTTTTCTTTGTTTTTTGTTTCTTTAATGCAAAATTTGGAAGACATATCCTATTAACTGAACAAGCCAGCTAAGAAATGATGATTGGATTAATAAAAAACTTGAGACTGAATACGGTTAATTCTTCCGGCTGCGATGGCCGCACACAGATGCATCTAAGTGCATTTTAATCCGCAAAAAAAAAACATAATTGCGAAAATTTATTTCCATGTTATCAGTATATAAGGTACACTGTTTTTTTATACTTAAAACGTTTAGTGCGATTTGGAGCCTGAAAACATTCTTAAAGGAATTCAGTTGTGTGGTATCATGACTAAGTCGACGACAAACTGAGTTGTTCTTCAGTATATAATGCCGTAGAAAAACCACATCGTTAATCTTAAAAAATGTCCCTAATTGTTTGAGTTAATTGTCCTGTTATACAACAGATTTTATTTCTTTTACTTATATTTATACCGACTACTCACAAAAATGAAAAACCAATCAGCAAAGTAAAGACGTTCTTAACTGACTCTCAGCGCTAGCCTGTGGGTATGTTCTTAGTGTGTTCAGCTTAAAATCATGATTTTCGCCAACATTGGCCTAAATGTTTTTTAAAAAAGGTTCTTGTAAAAAAAGGAAGAGTGTATGTGACACAGAACCTGACTTACTGCCGAAAATTTGCAAGTCTTTTATAGTAAAACTCCCCTTGGACAGGGCAGAAAAATCACAACAAACACATTCAACCTTGTGTATTTGTTTGCATTTAAATGAATTATTATTTTTCGACAATGATAGTTTATTTAAAAGCATTTGGGGAATGTTAGTTATGTTTTTTTATAAAGTACTTCTGGTAATACAATCTTAATTAGAAAGGTATGATACAGCACTGGGAAACGGTGAGAGTGTCTAATTGATCAGTGAAGTCTGTGTTTGTTAGAAGTACCTCAACTTGAGTAAAGTGCACAGTTGGGACTTGTGTTTCCTACATTTAAGCTCACCCGTCTTTGCCTGTGGTAAAGGGATATGGAGTAAACTGCAATGGGCCATTGGACTAAAAGGTCATAGAACTGCTCTTTTGTGCCCGTTGCATCTGCGACTAATTTAGGCTGATTTAGCAACAGAACGGGAACGGCAGTGGCGACGGCGCGCGCAGAAAAACACCAATGAGAATTCAGAATAGAATAGACTTCACTCTTTTCTTCTCTATTCTAAATTCTCATTGGTAGTTTTGCTGCGCGCGACGTCGCCATTGACGTTCCCGTTCTGTTGCTAAATCAGCCTAATGTCTAGTGCAGTGGGCTGCACCATCATGAGTAACGGTCAGTTTACAACCGTTGCACGTCGATTACACGATTTTAAGTTGAATGTAAGGGTCATAGATATCGGCAGAACGCTTGAAAACTCATGAATTACATCATGTTTAAGTTTCTCATCAATGTGGCTGAGAGCGTGGAATTCTCTCGCTTGATTATCAATTTTTTTGGTACCTTTCTACGCTTTTGGCAAGGAATTCACAAGGTTCAAGGTCAAAGGAAATGATCCACCCTTTCAGCTTGCAATCATTGTATCGATATATATCTTGGATTAAGTCATCACATTTCGTTAAATCACTTTATCGCCATGGCTAGTGTTTGTTCAATTAAAAAAAAAAAAAATCTAATTAAGGTATCGCGGTGAAAGATTTCCTGGCTGGGGATTTTTGAGTGTCGAAATACGTGGGAAGGCAAAGGAAGACGAGCACCGCTTCTTGCTAACGTCTGATAAAAAAAGAAACGATATTTATCCCCTTATCGCTATGAACTACGATCGAATAAATAAACTACCATCAATTTGGCTCATAAGAAATCGATTTCTTCTTGCCGCTGAGCAAACACTGGAGTGAAATCATACAACGGATCACTACTGTACGACAGTATATCGGTGAGAAATTCGTCCTTTAAAATTGATACTGAAATACATACCTCACTGGCAAAGAAATGCTGTAAATAGATGAATTGAGTCACTGCTCACTGCTTCTTCATCGACTTCGGAAACCAAAAATCCTATTTTGATTGAAGTCAATGGTAATAAGTGAATTCACACGACTCAGTGACTCTCCTTCTTAAGCTACAATGCACTTCTTATTAATTGTGGGCACATTACGTAAGATTCAATCACCTTTGAATGCAAGCTCTTGACTTATGGCAAAATCCTAATGGTCGACTAAATGGTCACGTGCAGTACATGAATGTAAACTAAAACTTGACTGTAAATCAGGCTTCCTATAACATGTCTACTCAGTATGTCAATAATTAACCGCAAGTCTTCCAATCGTTGGCTTGAAGCACGCTAGGAAAGGTGAGGTTAACTGTGAGAGTATAACTGTGATATTTATTCTCATGTAATCACGCGCCGTCCGAGTAAGACTCAATTGAACTCATGACCTCCGGGTCACATCGAATGAGCTGCAAGCTATGTTGGGTTGCCGAGAAAGGGTCGGTTTGGCGTGGAATTGGGCGGTATGAGATTGAGACCGTTTCAGCTTCTAAAAATTTGTTTTAATCTAATCACATGATTGCATTGAAATCATACAGTTGCTGTCTGAGTCAAAACCACATGTTTAAGCCAAATGGTTCGAAGACTGGTTAGATTGCTAATTCCTTTCTGGTTACGGTACGTTCGGAAAAAGACATACAGGTGAAGAAACCAAACGCACTGTTTTGTTTGACCTGCCTATCTAAAACAGGATGGTGGGCGGATATAAGCTGCTCTGGCTTTCTAACCACGCCCTGTCTATCTTTACTTGGAAATTATTTTCCCAGAAGATTTAACTTAAGGATTAGCAAAAACTGGGAATATGTTTGCTGACGTGGCGTGTTCGTGACTTCTATGAGTCAAAACTGCAAACACGAGGAGTTCCCTTAAATGAAGTTCGTCTATCACCGAACTGTTTTCAAGCAGACGGATGAACAAAGCCGCGTAAAAAGGAATTGAGGATTCATGTCGTCACTGAGCGTAACAAAACTAGTTCAGGAGACTA